>NC_139345.1:58407595-58557907 GCF_055883805.1 Amblyomma maculatum | reverse complement strand
TTGGGAAATATAACTGCCCAAAATTTTCAACGACATTTCATAATGCATTATACAAGCAAGGTGGCAACTTGTCATTCTGTTGACGTTCTGCCATTTACCTAGTGGTGCTTGTGCCAGGCGATTGTGCCATAGACGAAGAAAAAAAAAAGACTGCTGTTTGAGGAGTGAGACGAGAGAGAGAGACTGAGATCATGTCGGCATCATGTTTTCTCTGGCACAGAAGCCATGGGGGAAATCGCTTGTAATTAGCCACCACTTATCAAAGCAAATCCACTTTTATTAAAAGTTACTGACAACACTCTAACTTCACATTGAAATCGTTACACAATTGATTTCTTTAATGTCCTCATCTATGAGGTTGTGAAAAATATTTGTGTCATCCAAAAAGAACAAAATCCGTGCGGCAGCTGCGAGGATTTATTCGCGGTCGTGTGCTGCTGTTCGCAGCGCTTATGGTCGTGTTGGCAATATGTAGGCAGTACATAGTGCTCGACGGTGCAGTCGTGTCTAGCGCATCAGTATCATTCACAGTGCAGTAAACCCTCGTTAAAGGGACACTAAAGAGAAAACTGAAGTGGGCTTGCATCGATAGAATGCCAATTCCTGATTACAAAAAATCCACTCTTACTGAAAACAGAGCTGTTATAAGGTAGTAAAGAGGAAGAACAGAAATACAGGTATCGCCACCACAGCCGAAACTCTCAACTACAAATCACGTGACGCGCTAAGGATCACGGAGGCTGACAAATGCGAATTACGTTGCCCGTTTGAATGCGGTCGTAGGTTTTGTCTTGAATATAATAACACGCTTTTATCATGCATAAACGACGACGAAAAGACAACGTAAACGTTGCAAGGCAAATACAAAAATATACTTGGAGGCGCCACAGGCGCCCACTTCAGTTTTGGTTATGTTTCGGCTCAGGAATTTCGTGCGCACTCGGATAGTTTGTTTGGACCTGCAGCGCCTGAATTACAAGCTTGGAGCAGCGGAGGCGCGAACGAGCGAAATCTGCTGCCGCCGACACGCTCCTTTGTTCACACTTCTGCGCCAACATATTGCCGCCGTCGCCGCTTCGACTGCGAGTTCCCGTTAACCCGACCGGACCGCTCGACTGCAGCTTTGTACGCCACGAAAAGCATACATATGCTAAGTACCGAAGGAAATACGCATTATCATTCAATTGTTCACTAAATCATGGCACATCTGACCACCATACTGCGTCAACAAGACCTTCAACGTGCTATTTGCAGGCATCGTAAACCAAAGGGGCATACTTGCTGCTCATTCCAAGGAGAGCGTCGATATATTGCGCTCGTCGCCCGGCGAAAAAAAGGGCCTCGGGTAAAAAGTAAAAACTAAAAATAATGAAGCACCAAAATACATTAGAAAAGGTAAAAAAAAAATTGATTTGTAAAAAAAAAAAAAAAAAAACACCAGTAGCGGTAAGATTCGAACTCTCCACTGCCGTAATGTTTGGCGCTAACCGCTCGGCTACGCCGCGCCACAGGAACACCGGAAATATTTCAGCACTTTACGTAATAGCCCCATTTACAATAAAATGTTTCTGCTGCCGGTCTAAAAATTACAACTTCTTGACCATCGGTGCATGCTGCCTGCTCTCACGACTTGCAACTAATGTTCTGGATGCCTATGCGCACTATATTGTGCACTGGATCCATTTTAACATGTGGAATTTCACAGCGCTGACAAATGTAGTGGCGCCGGCACTTCGATCATGTTCTGCTACCGTAGACGTAATTTTCGCTGAACACGGAGCTGTGGCACAAACCTTGAAGGAAAAAAGTGCGACGAAGCTTCAAAACTGACAAGCGCAGCAGCGAGGACACTATTTTGCTGGTAACTAAATCTTATTTGTATGGAAACATGTCAGGAAGCGTTGCGATGACCGAGGGCTCGGTTTGTTTATACACAGTGCAAGAAGGAGCGCAAAAGCTTGAGAAACATGTAAAGTATTGTGCATTACAAGGGCTCTATGTTTTTGTTTCTTCCTTTATGGGCCTATCGCTCGGTAAATTACTCTTCATCGTTTTATTTATTTCGGCTGTGGCTGTCATTGCGAGTACGCTGTTGCCATGTTGGCCCTTGAGGGATGCGACGGCGCGGGCCGCGCTGGCTCGCTAGCTATCACGGAGTCTCCGCTTACGTCATAGTGTGCGTAACCCAACTCCAACTACGTAGTCGGAGGGAACAGTTCGAATTCGACCGGCGGGAACAAGAGAAAAACCTCAACTTCTTATCGCAATATCTCAGCAATTATCCTATTTTTTGCTGCCGGATATGCGGCGACAGTGTCACCAAATGTAGTTTATTAGATTTTCATACAGTAAAAGCTCGTTAAGGGGGGACACTGGTCTTAAAGCCATTTTCTTTAATTTTTGAACTAAAGTGATGAAACTTGGCACACGTGTGCAGTTCCTGGTGCTGATTCCAAAAATATAATTAGTTTTTCTCTGAACCAATTAGGCGTTGAGATAATTAAGAACAATGGTGCACTTGCTGTGAAAACAATAGGAAAAAAACCACTTCACAAAAACTTCTTATTAGCATATAGCTATATACTCGAATGAATAAGGAACACAATGTTGCAAGCAGATTTTTGATTTAATGATTATTTTTCATTTTATTGCACATTGAAGTTTAGTAGTCATAACATGGAAACACAGTGGTCACAAAAAGTGCCATTTTAAAAAATTTTAATGCAATAATTAAGAAATCTGCTTACAACATTGTGTGCTCCACATATTTGGCTTAATGCTGAAACAAAAATCATTGCTGTATCTGCAATGGGTGTTGAGATATCACATTCACCAACTTGACAGGAGACCAAAATTCACATCTTGAGAAAATGAGAAAAACAAACGGAAGTCATTTTTAATCACTAAAAGTAAAAAATATGTACATGTCAACTACCAGACATTGTTAATATGCCCCAGGGGCATAGTCATTTTGAGCACTACTACCTTTGTGGCGCTTTTTCAGAGCACGCTGCAAATTTTCTGCCGATGCACGCTTGCTTGTAGATGCAACGGACCGAAGCTTGTCCTTTTCTACCATACGCCGCACACTTCTCTGGCCAGGATTCAAACACAGCTCGTTCAAAATTCCTACCGAGGTCCTTTGGTACCCTATATTAAACTTCAAGACTGCTTCTGCAACTGCGGCCTCAACACTGAAGAGGGATGCGTGCCTTTCTTTTGGTGCCAGTGCCCATATGAGATAGTGCAGGCTCTCATTATTATTTTGGGTTTTTCCCCTTGCACATCGCTCAAGGAGCTTCTTGTCAGAGAGGCGCTCATAAATTGGTTGCAATGCCTTGCATACATGACTAGGAAGGCTGTAGCGGGGCCTTGGGGCTGGCTCTCCTTTGGCACTGGCAGCATTTTGCCGGCACCAGGAACTTGAACCTGTTGGGCAAAGGCTGTGATCCGACTCCTGATCATTTGATGTCACATGATAATAGGTAGCCATCACCGCTTTTGCCATTTCTTCATTGTTGCCACTGTGGGACTTGAGTGCCCAGCCATAGTAAGAACTTAGCTTGTTGACTAGATCACCAGTTAGTCTGCCTTTACCACCAAGTGGTTCCGAGCCTGACCCTTTTTGTTTTGACAGCAGATTGCGGAGAGCTGTCCCCATCCGCTTTTGAACATGGTTAATGCAATCTTCTTTGGTGACCTCAACGTAGCCATACACTTGGTCATCTTTCAGGGCGAGGAAGGACCGGCTGTCGCCGTCTGACAGCACCGTTGTATATCTGAGGTTGTGCTTCTGGAGCGATCTTCTAAATAGGATTAGGGCTGCTTCTACTTCCATCTCACCAGCCTTTTTATCAGTATTTTTCTGGCAGACGTGGCTTGCTCTCCATTCTTGGTACGTGGGGTCGTCCACTTTCGGTCCCCGCTCACAACCTGCGCAAAAATTGCTCAGGACAACGTAGTCTAGGACAAGCCCCGTAAAAAGCTCGATGACAGTGCCGACTCCGATGTGGGAAGAATGCCCACGAGTCATCCAAGTCCCATCGTAGGACACAGCTACGTTGCCAGGATTGTCAACGTTCAGTTCATCGTACAGCTTCCGGACTGACTTCGCGCATTCAACGGTCACCTTCTCGGCTGCACGCGTCGCGGCAGGCGTCAGCTTTTCCTTTACGTAGCTCTGCCACGTTTTCATGTGCAGTCCACGATGGGAAATATTCATCGCGGCAAAGATGTCGTTGAATGCAGTCCGCCGGTTGCCGGTACTTTGCATCGCGCGCGCAGCCAGAATGTTCACAGCGAAAGGATTTACACTTTGCTTTCCGTCCACACGCGGCGAACTCCACGCCGATGCCTTGTCGCCGCAGTTGACACATGTCAAGAAAAGCTTGACAGCGAGGCCGTATTCGCGATCACCTCGGCCGATTTTAACACTCCCTCCACACGTTTTACACTTTGCACCGTCAAGAAGGCTGTTGATCGACTCGATGCAAATCACGGCGAAGCTCGTCTCATCAAGCGGGCAGATCGCGGCATCGCTGGCGGCAAAGTCTGTCTTACGTTTCGTTGCTGGCGTTGAATCCAACTCCCGCAGTTTGGCGTCGGCTTTTCTCTTTTCACTTGCCAGATCGGAAGGCGTCAGAAGCGTTGTATCGTGACGAACGCGGCTGACGACGTCTGAAGTGTGCTCGCTTGACGGGCCCGCTAGGCCTAGCTGATCCGTAGGTTCGTCGACATGGTCACTGGACGCAGGAATCTGCTCGTTTTCGGCGTCTCGCAACACCAAAGCACCTTTCTTAGCATTGCCGATCGACGACTTTTTCCTTTTTTTGCCGTATTTATGACGCATCGCGAACTTTCTCGTTGGCGTAGACATCGCTGCGAGATCTCCGAGGCGTTCGAGGCTGACAGCACTAGGCAAGATGGCGTCTAAGGGCACGGCTCCGACTGCCCTGATGCGCGCAGCAGACGACGCGAGACGCGAACGGCCAATCGCAGGGTCCCTTTTTGTCACATGCACCGAAGCAACGAATAGGAACGTGTGCTGTGGCTTTTTTTCTTTTCTTTGTTTGTATCGAACCAATGAGCGAAACGAAGCGCAGGAGCGCGAAATTTGAAGGCGAAAAGCCACTCTTTCGAAAGAGACCAAGATCGCCGTGAGCACGGCCGTGGAACGGAAGCTATACTTTTTTGAAAATGCGCTATTTTAGTGAAAACATCAGCTTGAAATGAGCCAGCCGACTTGTTATAAATTGATATTATGCCTCAAATATTGACACGAGAGGTGAGAAACTTGGTGGAATCAGAGAATAATAGTTGTAGATTCTAATACTTCAGTTTTCTAAAAATTGATTTTTGGGCGATTTTTCCACCTTCAAGACCCGTGTCCCCCTTAATTCAAACTCGAAGGGGCCGAGAAAATTGTTCGAATTAAGCGGAGTTCGAATTAACAGTCGGGCACTGGAATGAGCGCCATCGTGGCCCACCGTGCTGGCCGAGCCCACATGTTGACTCATTACCATGAGTAAAGAGGGCTAGGTGCTACTGCACGTTTACGGAGGGCGATTCCGGTAATTTTTGCAATCGAGCCGCAACGGCGAATGAACAGGACTAATCGGTCAGTCATGCGCCGCAAACAAGAACCGGAATGCATTCGTGTGAGTAGCGAGCTTCAAAACATGCTTATTTACACGGAAAAATTATCGGTAATGTGCGTTTGCTTGCGTTTCTTGTGCCGCGACTCCACAAGCATCGACTGCAGCTTGCCCAAGAGTTCCAGCGCAGGATCCGAATTCTCATCGGCGGAGAAGTATCGTGCAGCGCGATCGAGCGCCGACGCTACTTCACATGCACTATGGGGTGGCACCGGATCGTCGCCTTTGTCGGACTCTTCATCGCTTTCAGCCGTGTTCGCCACCCGTGAGCCCAGTGGAGCATATGCAGCCGCGATTATATCCTCATCACTCAAGGGCCCAGACGTCTCCACACCGTTGTCAACGTCAATGTAGGCTTCAAAGGCGACACCCTCCGACAAAGCTGCATAGCCACGGTCGAGCACGACGGAGTCATCATCAGACGAAGCCTCCGCTACCTCCGCGCTGCATGCTTCTGGGGCGTCACCGAAGCTACACTTGCGGAAACAATTTTTGATAGTTTCCGGCTTGACGGTATTCCACGATGATGCCAGCATGTGGACAGCTCCAAGCAAATTGATGTCGTACGACTTGCCACTGTCCAAACAAAGAAGTCTCTCTAGGAGGTGGCGCCTGTATAGCGTTTTTAAGTTCTGAATAACTCCAAGATCCATAGGCTGGAGCACAGAAGTCGTGTGTTTAGGAAAAAATGCCAAGCGGATTGCTATCAGTCCACTCACGTCACAATGAGCTGTACAGTTTCCACGAACATGAGAACATTCCTGTTCTGTGCAGCGAATTTCCTGTCTAGCTTGCCCAGCCAGTCGGTGAAAACTTCCCTTGTCATCCACGACTTTTTGTTTGCGGTGTAATCAACAGGAAGCGTCTTGATGCCTTTAAAACAGCGAGGCTTCTCTGCCTTGCCGATCACCAGCAAGCGGCACCTTTTCGTGCCCGTCGCATTTGCGCACATCATGACGGTGATTCTTTCTTTGCTTCTCTTTCCGCCAGCACAAGTGTCGCCTTTGTAAGTGACGGTCTTGTTGGGGAGCAATTTGAAATACAGCTCAGTCTCGTCAGCATTAAATCCATCGCTGAGCGCATAATCAGCGAGGAGTTCCTTCAGTTCACTGGAGACCCACTGTTCACACGTTTCCTTGTCGACTTCAGGTGACTCCCCACAAGCGTTTCTAAATGTCAGCCCGTGACGCGCCTTGAAACGCGACAGCCAGCCTTCCGACGCGCCGAACTCCCTGATGCCCATTTGGCTGGCAAAGACTGCAGTCTTCGCAGCAATTATGGGCCCGCTTAACGGAATGTTCCGGCTGCGAACTTCTGTTATCCATGCCATTACGGCACTCTCCACTTCGGGATGGGCCGACATCTGTAGCCTTTTGAGAGGGCTCCATAACGTCTTTACGAAAGGCAGCACTGATCAATTCCTTGTCCTGAGATACGTTGACAGCGTGCTCTTCTTGATGTCATACTTTTTGGCTATATCCGTCTTGGATAGGACACCACGTTCCACCTCACTCAAAATCTCCATTTTCGTCTTGAGGTCCTTTGCCGTATATTTACCGCGGTTTGCCATGGCTGTCACAATCGATGAGTCGTCGCTGACAAAGCGGCGAGACAACGAAAACGGTAAAACTTGGACCACCGTGGCACGAACAAATGCACGACACCGACAACTGCGTTGTGCACACAACGTGGCTGCAGGACAAAAAGAAAAAAGGCTTGTCAAAAGCGCACCCAGCAACCGCGGTGCAGCCAAAACCTGCAACAGCTTGCGCCGGACCGTTGGTGTGATGGAGCCTGGCGGCACCCGGCAGCGAAAACCTACTACGGCATGCACCGGAATGCTCGCTGTGACTGTCGAGTGCGCACCTCGTCTCGCGCGTGCGGGCAGATTTGAAAGATTTCGTTTTTTGCGTCTTTAGTAATCTTTCTGCGCATTGTACACGATATGGGCCGACTTCTGTCTGCGAGGAGCTGTGTGAGCCACGGGCTCCTAGTTCGAATTAACCATTGTGGATACTGGCATGTTTGAATTATCGGGCGTTTTCTCCTATTGAAATACATAGGGCCATGCCGGGACCCGAGCGTCAGTTCGAATTAACCGTAAGTTCGAATTAACCGAGTTCGAATTAACGAAGTTTTACTGTACATCTTTGGATGTCTTTAGTGTCCCGTTAACTCGAAGTTGTAAAATCCAGAAAAAATTTCGAGATAAGCGGA
Organism: Amblyomma maculatum; assembly: GCF_055883805.1. Lineage (NCBI taxonomy): Eukaryota > Metazoa > Arthropoda > Arachnida > Ixodida > Ixodidae > Amblyomma > Amblyomma maculatum. The sequence goes on along the minus strand of NC_139345.1, from coordinate 58,550,036 downwards.
GTTTCGAGTTAAACAAAATGCCAAACATTTCTGGCGACAATCTCTGGCGATTAGCCGCGCGCCGCCGCCGCCAATGCCTGTCATTGCTGCTGTTGCACACCGCACAGAGCGACGGAACTCTGCGACAGAGGCACGTTTTCAGCGTGGCTTTGTCACCGCCGACTCGTTGTTCGGTCAGGGGGAGTACAATTACGCTATATCCCGTTTCTAACACTAAGCAGCATGACGTACGGTAAAGCAGTGATGAATTTTTTTGTAACACATCGCGTGTAAACAAAAGAAAAGGTCACAGCTCAGCGGTGCGCTACTACGATGCGATGCAAGCAGAGACTTCCTCTAGCTCCTTTCGAAAATTAATATCTAGCCACACTAGCCTTTTTATTTTCCTTTACTACCCTACCAAGCTTTTGCCCAGATGAGCGTCTGCAGGTTCTTCACTCAAACCGGACTAAGAAAACCAACTTCGCTCGCAAGAAAAAACAAAAAAAAAACTGCACAAAGGGAGCTTTTGTGATAAATGGAAAAGAATTCTCAGGAAAAACTCAACTTTATAATTTCTGAAGGAAGAACTGGGTAATGCTTGCCTGCTTCGCGTTGGCATTCGGCCCAACAAAAGCGTCCTCGAGCTGCTAAATGCGTCGCATAAGCCGTTTGTCGTCGCTACTGCATTCAACTTTGTTGCGCACACCACCTTCACAACAAAAATCAGTCAACGCTTCGTGCACATGGCGCGACAAAATGGAGTTACACAATCACTAAATCGCTCTTGCCGGTATGCACGTGCAGAGGGCATCTGTCCGAACCACGCCCAATAAGACTCATCAGCCCCCTCGTGCGATCGGCGCTCACGTGACTGCTCCCAAGGTGAAAAACGGCTGTGTCCGCAGGAATTTTTTGTTCGCTCTTCGAACGTGACTGCGTTCGGCACTTGGTATAAGAACAAAACGCTCGCTCGGAGCCCCTATCACCTTTCGGTAATGACCTTTGCCTTCGGTCTTTCCAGTCAAACTTTCAAGATATCCGCATTACGCCCGAAAAATGCTTCGAGATAAATGGAAGTTAATAATAGCACCTATGGGAGGTGAAAGCGCGGCGTGGAAAGTTTTCAACTTATCCGATTTTTCGAGATATGCGAGTTCGTGTTAATGAGGGTTTACTGTAGTAAGGTTGGAGAATGTTCGGACTGCTTCAAATTTTGGTGAAATTGAAGACTGTACACTTCGGGCTGGACATTTTGCAAATTTGTATTGACAGAGGTGCTCTTGGTTTCCGACGGTTTCCTTTTTCTTTTTTTGGCACAGGTACAAACGAATCCTGGTGATCATCTCCCATTCTCAGGATTTCCTGAATGGTGTGTGTACAAACATCATTCATCTAGACAACCAGAAGCTAAAGTATTACGGTGTAAGTTCTCGTATTCCTTTTCATCTCGGGTGCCCACACCTAGGTGCATTCCGCATGCAAAGTGCATTCTACATCGTCTCCTATGCTGCTTGCAGGGTAACTATGACGCTTTTGTGAAGACCCGTATTGAACTGCTAGAGAACCAAATGAAGCGCTACAACTGGGAACAGAGCCAGATCGCACACATGAAGGTGGGTATGCTATCATGGCTTGTGCACCTTGGCTGAATGGATATCTTCATGGTCCGTTGCAAAGTTCTAAAAACCAGCAGATATGTCTCCCCCACCTCCCTCCCTCTTCCTCCTTGATTTTATCATGCGAGATTTCCACCCCGTATTTTATGTGGACTCGAGCAATCGTCGGCCTAAATTCGCAGTTCGGTTTCTTTATTATTTCTTGCTATCAGTATCTGGGTTCTGGTAAAAGCAGGTGCTATCTGCTGACTGTAGCTGTTGAGGGTTTCGACGCCATTTCACCGCGCTGACTCCACGTGTTTGCAACCATAGTAGCCGCGATACTCCTGACACACGCAACTGGAAGCAGGGCGAGTGCAGCTTGCACAATGTTCGGACCGCTAAAGGAGCCCTCGGCACTTTGTATGGGACGCTCGCGCGGGGTGCTGAACGCATTTAGAAGGGCCAAAGAAGAGTTTGTACGGAAAGATGTCTCTAGCAGGGTACTCTTGGCTTAGCACACACCGGACAGCAATGATCACTAAAGCCCCGAATCTGAGAACACGTACCGGGCGCGCGCGCCGCTCACCTACGTGCGGTTGCTAGGCACAAGAGGGTGCGTCCTGCATCTGAGCTGGAAGCAGTGTACAGCTTACGGCAAGTGGTGGACCGCGTGGCTTCTACAGTTTCTGAGGTGAATGTGAGTTGCTCTTCTCGCGGCACGTGAAATTCTCTGGTCAAGCACGGCGGCATGAGACAGGGAGCAATCCAGCACCTGTACACGAAGGTACATGGCCCTGGCTTTGGGGTGGCGTTAACACGCACGCACAGAGAGCACATACGCCTCGCGCGGGACTGTGAACTGCTGAGCAAATAAATAGCACCTTGTGGTATGTGCGGGATTTTACGGTACTCTTCTCAAAACAAGTGCTTGGGGACATGTTCATCATATGTAGGATATTTGTGAAAGTATGATTTTGGCAAGAAAAGTTGGTTTTAGTCATTTTCTTAGTGCTTCAATTATGCATGCAAATAAATACTTCTCACATAGTTTTTATAATTGCTGCCTTTTTTTTTTTTTAATACAGTTAAACCTCGATATAACGAACTTCAATATAACGAAATCCTCAATATAACGAAGTTACAAGGCATATTCAACTTATTCCCCATTGGAAACCATGTATATTTTGCCTCGACATAACGAAGCAATATTGCTGCAATTTCATTACAACGAAGTCGCGTATCCTAAAAAAATTTACCCGGAAGGAAAATGTCGCCGTGACGATGACGGCCGCGGGGAAAGCGGTGCTAGCGTGAGTGACTTGGGTAACCCACGCGGATGGGCCTCATGGGGCGCGTGGAATTCGCTCCCAGCAAGCGGGAGAGAGAGAGCAACCCTCTCTCTTCCCCCCGTCCGGGCCCCATAGAGAAAGAGATTGCAATCTCTTTCTCTATGCGGGCCCGTCTTTATTATTTTTTTTTTTTTACTCGGTCGCCGGCGACGGCGCACTCCTCTCTCCCCCCCCCCCGTCCTCCCAGGCTTCTTTGCTGTGCATGCGTCAGCTTACACGCCCGTCTCTCATTGGATCTGCCAACCCATGTGATTGCTTGCGCACTTGCGCGGCCGCCGTCGCCGCCGTACTCCTTTGTCCGCGTTGTCGCGTTGTTCACTCGCTGCTACCACACGTGCTGGATACATCGCGCAGGCGTTGCTTTGGTTGCCCTCGTGTATGCCCGCGTGCGTCGCCGCCATGAGTGGCAAGCGGAAAGCCCTTTCGCTTGAGCAAAAAGAGGCGATTCTGGACGCAGTTTCGAAAGGAGAAAAGAAGGACGTAGCGGCTCGATTCAGCATATCCATGAGTACGCTTTCAACAATTTTGAAAGCCAAGGAGTCTATCCTCAGCTCAGTGAAGTGTGGAACGAGCGCCCAACGTAAGCGATTGAAGCCTGCTACGTATCAAGACGTAGATAAGGCTGTGTTCGCCTGGTTCATGGACGCCAGAGCGCAGAGTGTGCCGGTAAGTGGCGCAATTTTGCAGCAAAAAGCAAAGGATTTCGGTTGCCTGCTCGAGAAGGATTCATTCAAGGCAAGCAGTGGTTGGCTCCACCGTTTTAAGGCCCGGTACGGGATCGTCGGACGGCTGCTGTGCGGGGAGTCAACGTCGGCTGACGCGCCTGAAGCCGCTAGTTGGCTGGAGAAGGAAATGCCAGCAATACTGACGCGATACCAGCCATCGGACGTTTACAACGCGGACGAAACTGGATTTTTTTATCAGATGCTACCGAATCGGACGCTAGCACTGAAAGGTGATTGCTGCCATGGTGGCAAACAGAGTAAACTGCGCATAACTGCTCTGCTGTGCGCCAACATGGATGGCAGTGATAAGAGAATGCCGCTTGTGATTGGCAAGAGCAAGAAGCCGCAGTGCTTCAGAAACGCTCGGAAGCTGGAAGTGGAGTACACTTCTAACACGAAAGCGTGGATGTCCCGCGACATCTTCCGTGACTGGCTCCGGGCGTTCGACAAGGATATGAAGAATGGCGGCCGCAGCGTGTGCCTCTTAGTGGACAATTGTTCCGCCCATCACGTCGACGACCTAGAGCTTACCAATGTCGAGCTACGGTTTTTTCCACCGAACTGCACGTCGCTGCTTCAGCCGCTCGACCAAGGAGTCATCAACAGCGTGAAGTGTGCGTATCGTCGCCAGTTGATCGACAAGCTGCTGCTCGATCTCCGCTTAAAACGCCCCACTAAGGTGGATATTTTTCAAGCATTAGAGATGTTTTCCGCATCGTGGAAGGCGACATCAAAGGAAATTATCGAGAACTGCTTCCGGAAAGCCGGGTTTGAGAACGGCGTGGCAGCAGCAGCGAGTGCTTCCGAAGACAACAGCACGGAGGCTAATGAAAGCGCTCCGTTCGATGGCGAGGAAGGCGATCAAGCCGGCCTTGAAGAAGCATGGAGGTGCCTGGAGAGTGACGGGGCCGTTCCTGACGGTGTCGCTCTGGAAGACTTCCTCTACGCAGACTCTTGCGTCGTTGCCACCGAGGAAGTTACCGACGACTCCATCGTGCAGGATGTGCTAGGAAGCACGCAGGAGGACCCAGGCAGCGATATCGATGCTGAAGACGACGATGCCCCGAGCAGCCGCGAAGTGCTTGATGCAATTGATGTTCTGCGGCGCCACGCGAGTTCGATTGGGCAGCAAGATGCAATGCAATCCTTGTGGGCCTATGAACGCAGTGTGAGGCCATCTCTGATTGCAATGCAGACGCAAAAGAAAGTCACTGATTACTTTCAGAGAAAATAAAGGATGAGTGCTTACAACTGGCAAGTGATTTGGTAATGTTTCCGCATGCTAGGTACGAAATTTCGATGCAACGAAATTTCATTATAACGAAGTAAAGTGCCGATTTTTACGACTTCGTTATATCGAGGTTTAACTGTACGTAGTTTTGACTTTCAGCCTTATAGGAAGTTATGAGGGGTATTGTTGTGCTAATCTTTTATTCACCTTGTCAATGCTGATTTTATTTCTTTGTTTCGGTCAAGTGCAGTGCTACATTACATCTAGCAGCATGTATAACGATGTTTGCTGTTTGCTTGGTCTAAGACCATTTCAGTGCTCTCTTTTCGCTGTACGAAAGGCGCATTGAGCATGATAGCAAGACTTTCAACACCTAGTTAACAATGAGTTCACGGGTACTGACTCCGCACTGTGCCGTGCCTTCCAGAATTACATAGCCCGGTTTGGTCACGGCAGTGCCAAGCTAGCTAGACAAGCCCAAAGTAAGGAGAAGACACTGGGTAAAATGGTCGCTGCCGGCTTGACTGAGAAGGTCATCGCTGACAAGGTACGTCTGTCTTTACTTTACTTCGTCCTTTGTGTGTGTTCGCGTGCCGCGTCATTTGGCGGCGGCAACAAAAACTACTGCCAATGGCTTGTGGCCTCCGAGATCACACCCGCAAGCGCGGTGAGCTCGGAGGTCATGAATAGCAATGGTCGATGTTGAACGCCGCCGCCGAAGTGTGTTTAAATCGCCTACGCGTTCGCATGCAGCGTCATCTAGGGAGTCGACAAAAGCTAGCACCAACGACTCACGTTCTCAAAGATCACATCTCCGCGCACGGTGATCTCGGAGGTCATGAACGCTGCTTGAGTCCGTCCATGCAGCGGCTCACAGGCATGCGACTGGCATGTCATCGCCATTGCCTCATCTTGGCGTGAGCCGCTGCCATGCCTCTGCCACTGCGGCCAACCCGTGCGCGCCCCGAGTCTGTTGGCTCCGTTGCGCAAATTGTGCGCAGGGACAGCATCCCTTCTTATTATTCATTTTGGCTCTCCAGCACAGAATGAAAAGCGAGATTTCATGCTTATACCAAGGTTTTTATTAAAAAACTGCGTTTTTGCACCTTTGTTGTCCATGTTAGGGCGCATTTAGTCTCGTTTTATTAGCAAACTTGTTTACAGGAATTTGAGCGTGCACTTTTATAACGAATATCGAATATAACGAACAAATTTTCGTGCCCCGTACCACTTCGTTATAATGAGGTTTGACTATATTCAATATTCGATTCGATATTTGAATGCTTTTTTATCGTATTCAGTTTGTATTCGAAGATTTCGATATTTGCACACCGCTAAATGAACATGGGACTCTATAGCTCTGACAGCTCGCAGTGTGTGTCGTTCTGCCCCTGCAGCCAAATTGAGATGTGATGTGGAGGCTTGTTTAACATTTCTTCTGTCTATTCGCTGGGCTTGCATGATCGTTGATTTAAGACAGGGGTTCTCAAACTGAATTCCACACTGCTTTTGTGGGTTCCGCGAGCGCCCATTTAACTCGCCTTAAGGGCAACGTGATAGTAGTGTGTTTGGATCCATTGTGCATGGATGGAGGTTGATGAAGACGACGACATGCATTGCATAGCGTGAGTGTGTTGGAGCTAAACACGCAAGGTGATTATTGGCTAAGGGAGGTAGTGTTGTTCTGGTGTAGCAGCCAGCGGAGTGGATCTGTTCACAGAGCTTTGGGATCAAAATCCAGTGTTGGCGCATTTGCGGCCATATTTGCATTAGTACTTCTTTCTAGGCTAGAACCCTTTCCCTCTGTACCAGCTGTGCTCCTTCCCCCCTTTGCTGCACATCTAGCAGAGCCCACACAGTGATGACATCTTATACTAGCACAATCGCATGATACTGTTCACAGCCCAGCCAACCGAGCTTGTGAACGGGGGGGGGGGGGGGGAACGTTCAACTTGTGATAGTAGCTTTCTGCATTCTTGTCTTGTTGTCGGAGGTCGGAACATGGGTGACTGATTTCTGAAAGCAAGGAAATAAACAATTGATTACAAAAGTGAATTGAGCGCTAACAAAAAACTAAAACGGTCCATGCGCAAGCATCGCTTAATTATAATGCGTGTTATGACCGATTGTAATGACAGGAGAGTTGTTGGACCCACGATGATGGCGGTAGAGGTTCTTATGTCAGTCATGAATGTGCATGCAAACCTGTTGTGAATCACAGTTCCACAGAATGAAGTCAGAATTATCGCAACTGTCCGATACTCTGTACCTCCGTGGGGCAGGCAAACAGTGTAAAGTTATCACTCTTCTCTTCATAATGGTTAGAGGGAGGGAAAGCTGTGTAAGAAGGTACTTAAACTATTTATTTTTTTCTTTTTTTTTTAGTTTTTGTGCACTGTTTTAATTTGTGTTGGCTTGCTTGCTGCAGACGGTGCAGTTTTATTTTCCATCATGCGGCCCCATCCCACCACCGGTGATCATGGTGCAGAACGTGTCCTTCAGGTACAGTGATGACGGGGTGAGTCTACTAGTGGAGTTGCTTTGGCTCACTATTAACATGTAAAAGGCTCAGGATGGGCACTACATCGACAGCCTGCAGAGATGAAACTTGACGCTCTAGTGTTTGGAGCTTTAATGGAAGCATGGCAACAACACACAATCAAATATTAATAAGTTTCCTCACAATTGCACCGTGCTGGTGAAGTGTAGGTTTGCAGTAGAGCCTCGTCGATGTGTTCCTGGTTCACTTGTTCAATGTGTTCAAAATTGCGAGCAGTGAAAATGTGTGCACGCAGTTAATACATTCTTGAGCAGCACTGTTAGTTGTCTGCCACAGCACAATGCCATCTCACTTTTAACAAAAATGCCAACTGAAAAAAGCCATTGCACAATTATTGTTCATTTGAGACTAATAATTTGAGATCTCGAATACCAACTATCCAAAATTATGACATTCTCTCAAGCCTATTAGCTTATAGGCTGCAGGGCTCTTTGTGCTTTACATCTAAAGATCAGTGAAGCTGGCTTTTTTTTCCTTTTTCTGTCCTAGTATTTCTTCTCTATACTTATTTTGGCCTCGTGTTTACATTGACTTCTACTGACAATGTGCATGTGCCTTTCTTGGGTTTAACGGAGTGGCCATGTTTGTTTGTGTGCAGCCATGGATCTACAAAGACCTGGAGTTTGGCATAGACTTGGACACAAGGGTGGCTCTGGTGGGACCTAATGGAGCCGGCAAGTCTACTCTCCTGAAACTACTCTGTGGAGAGGTGAGCATGACACCCATTTTATCTACCATTGTGTTGGTGAAACTACTGTACTGAGGAGTTCTAGAATTGTAAGGAAAACCTGCTGGGGGTGGTATGTGAACAGAGAATGGTTGGAATTCTCTAGGTGTGAAATTTTGACTAGCTCGGGTAAACATTTACTCGATGCCTACCCTACGCTGTCAAAAACAGCTTAGTTCCTCAACCTTAAAAAATGCACACTAGCTCTAGGGGGAAAAAAACTGTTTACAAGGAAGCTATTTCTAGTCAATTCTTTAAGCATTAAATCTGTTCATAAACGAGGTCACAGAGGATTCTGTTTGGTGTGTGATTTTAGTTGGTGCATGCCTTTCTTTGGTTCCTAAAAATGGGATGCGAAAGGAGGTGCGGGGAGCATCCTTGTTTTCGTTTTTGCAGTGTGGTATGAGCATTTGTGATGTGGCCTTTACTGTATTCTGTATTGTATTCTGTGAAAGCGCGTTCTTTAAAACTCTCCAAGGTAGTAGCATTCCGTTTTCTGCATACATTGCCGTGTGCTAACAGTTGTTGCCATTACGTACATACTTGAGTTTCTGCTGAAGGGTGGTAGAAGATTTTTACCGTTGCATCACAGTGATTCTCAAGGGACGGTTGTGTAGTAGATGAAGGAAGTTGTTCTACTCTGCTAATTCCTAGGGGAGGGACTGGCAGGCTAGTTCGCAAAAGAACAACCTTGTGTCGCTCGGCTTCATCAATGCAGTCTTTGCTTGCCACTTACCGTATAAGCAGTATTATCGGTCGAGTGGGAATATAGGTCAACCCCCTAACCTTGAAGTGAAAAAAAAAAATAAATAAATAATAATAATAATAATAAAAAGAAGAAAAAAGTGGAGAAGCGCGTATATTTAAATCAGCTGTATCACTGGAGCTACGATCTCAATCCAAACTTCCAAACGATCTCAGCAGCGCCGTTCGAAGACGACTCTTTGCTGCTCATTGCCTCCGAGAGTGTGTCGTCTAGTTCCATCAAGCGTGTTGCTTACGCAGCATTTCTTGAAAGGCTGCACGCGAACAGCTGATCTTGTTTACAGCACAGCATGCCGAACTGTCGCTGACAGAGCGGCCATGTTGCCGTTCACAGCGAACATAACTTTTTCTGGAAAGCCACTGTAAACTGCCTCCACATGCTGTTATTCATTGCTAAAGAGACATTTTATACTCTCATTGGTCGAATGAAAGAGTGCACGCGAAGATAAAAGTGCTTGAGACGGAAAAACAAAATGCCAGCAACTGCAGGATGTCAATACAGTTTTGGCTGTCCGTTCATGAGCAGGCACGCCACTTGTTGCTGCTAAAAACCACTATATAAGACGAGGGGTGACTTTAGCTTGCTTTTAAGAGAAAAAATCTCTACTTATATTCCAGTTTATAGGGTAGTATTGTGTTGTTGTGTGCTGGCCGCATAATGAGACAGTGCTTGCTAGCATGTGCAGCAGTTCTACAATGCCTGTTTAGTGTTCAGGCCATGACTGCTTAGTGTGAAAGACAAGTTGCTGCCCACCAGGCTGTTTTTACTTTGAAGCATTAGCCTTGTGGCACTTTCGCTCAGGATTCACACAGAACAATCTATGACCATTCTGATAAAATGGCTTGTTACGACCTTTGACAGATTTCACAAGGAAAGTGATGGTAGCCCACTATGGAGCAGGAGTGCTTGCCTTGCACTGTGCTCTGTCTGGACGGTTGCGTGCATTTATATTGTTACTCTTTATTGCAGCTCGTGCCCAATGATGGTCTCATCCGCACACACTCACACTTGAAAATTGCCCGGTATCACCAGGTAAGGAACCAAACTGCTCAAAGTACCTTTTTGTTTTGCATCATGTGAAAAAAAAAAATTCTGGTAGCAAAGCTGTGAGTATAGATAATTGGGTTATGTTGACAACGGCAATCAGTGCTAAGCATTGTTCGAAGCGGCTGGGACTTGCTTGACTCCTTAACATTTTCCTGTCTGCGGGAAAAGTGGTGGTTTTTGGGTGGTGTCATTAATATATTATTTTATTTAACTAAACTTGCTGGGTACAGACGTGTTTAGTATCAAATTGTAGACGAGGAATGCCTCTTCACAATAATATTAGTGACAGTCAATAGAGTTATTGAATAAGTGATGAAAAAAAAAATATCAGCAAAAAATCTCTACTTATATTCCAGTTTATAGGGTACGCACACAAAAGCATCAAAGTTTCTTGATACAAATAAAACGTTAAAAAAATTCAAAATAGTAGAATCTCGTTACAAGAGACATGGTTACAAGAAACACTCGGTTATAAGAGACACTTGAAAATGGTTTGGTTGGTTTTCCTGTTTGCCATGTTAACAACATTGCATACGAGAGACATGGTTACTAAGGACAACTTTTGCAGGTCCCTAAAGTAGTAATTTATTCACTATTTATAAAAGACACAATTAACCCAGGCACACTCATGCAATGCAGCTGACTCTTACCAACTCGTATGTGCGACAGTTTAGATTCCCTTAATTAAATTCTGTTCCATAACAGTGTCCTGTTTTGTTGCAATATGTCAGGTACCAAGAAGGAGTGCCTCCTCTTTACTGAGAAGTCAAAATGTCCCAGTTGTTTGTCACACAGGAATGTGATGATAGTGGCTGAAACAATAAGGACATTTTGACTTCCCAGTCAAAAGGAGGCACTCCTTCTTGGTTCCTGACATAATGCAACAAAACAAGACACTTATACGAAAAAGAATTTAGATAAGGGAATTTAAACTGCCGCACATACGAGTTGATAGGAATATTTGGTTACAAGAGACCTTGGTTATAGCAGACACCTTTTTGGGTTCCCTTGAGTGTCTCTTGTAACGAGGTTTTGCTGTATACGTTTTTTACAGCAGGGTCCAATGCAACATTGCAGCAAATTCTAGCTTTCTGTGTACAGTAGTCAAGGTCGACTACGCTGGGGTCGACCCCTAGCAGTCCTCTAGCGGAAAACACGACTCCCTGCTCTGCCGGCGACAAGTAGTACTACCCAAAAGACATTGTCACCCTGCAGATAACAGATGTGACTTTCAGAACAGTGATCTCTTCCGATCAGCGGGCAACGAAAGCGGAAATTTTTGGGGAGTGAGCGCGAAACGTGTCGAGACCTGGCTGTCAACGTTCAGGGTCGGTTTGACATTTCGCTGTCAGTCCTATAGGCTGAAGAGCTGAATTCGTCTTCCTAGTCATTACTGCTGCTGTTCGCATCCAGAAACAAGCTCTCTGATGCGTCAACTTCCGCGGAACCACGCCGTTTCCGAGCAGCAGGAGCGCGCAATGTCGACGCCATGATGTAAACAAAGAGCGCCGATCACCTGACTCCGATGACCATCTGGACTGGCGCAGCACCGCGGAAAAAGTAAAACCAAAACCAAAACTGCAAGAAGAGTTCTTCTATTTCCCACTGAATGACGCTACTCATCAAGAAGCGCTTCGAAAGCGGGAAAATTCAACCATCGATAGCGGGCAACACTTATCGGGGCATGGCTGTCGACATTCGGGGTCGGTTCGACGCAGTTTCGCGGTCACAGCTAAAGTCTGAAGAGCTGAATTCATCTTCCGAGTCATCACTGCTGCTGTTCGCATCCAAAAACGAGCTTTCCGACGTGTTAACTTCCGTGGAAACGGCCGTTCCCGTGCAGCAGGAGCATGTGACTTCGATGCCATGATTTAAACAAGGAGCGCCGATCACCTAACTCCGGAGACCATCTGGACAGCGCGGCACGGCGGAAAAATTAAATCAAAAGCATAACTGAAAGAAGGGTTTCCCATTGGAGGACGCCACTTGTCAAGGAGCGCTTTCAAAGCGGGAAAATTCGAATCTTGAAACCATCGATGGCGGGCTGTCGATGGGAATAGGCGCAGACAGGAAAGTGTTAAAAACTGGTCAATCTGTTTCTTATTGAGCTCCTCATTCTCACAACCGCTCTCTTTGGTGTGGCAGTGATGGTGGGGAAAGTGGTGACGGTGGCTGTCTCCGCAGGAGCAGTGGAAGTTGTGTGCTGCACGCGGTTCAAAAAAAAAAAGAAAGCAACCCTGTCTCACGAGTTCTCTCTGAGGTCTTGTTAATTAGGGCATGTCAGTTCGTGTTTTATTATGGTGAAAATTTCGCGCCGTCTCTGCCAAATTTGCAACTTGGCACTCCCTAACGGATAGTTCATATAGCACGTTTGGTATAGGAAGGTCAACGGACACAACACTGTTGTTACATGGAGTTCTCAAATGCACTCGCTTCAGTAGGTATGGTGCTGGGAAACTGAGCAACTTCTTAATTTCAAGGAATTCACTACATGGAGGTTTGTTACATCCAGGTTTAAGCGTATTGCCAGAAGCATACTCATTGGTCAAACAGTTTGTGACACATGTTGGAAAGCTCTGTAAAATTGAGGAGCTGCAACAGTCCTGGCATCTCTTGCTTTCTTACCTCAGTAATCGCAGAGCTTTCGTGGCACTAAAGTATGAATTTGTAAGTTGGAGAGGTTGCGCGATCATTTTTGGCCAAAAAGTGACAGGTGCAATCGTCGCGTGCTATTCAATTTTCCAGCCTTGCCACCATACTCACAGGCGATTACACGCCTTTTGCAAGTCAGGTGCTGCCCTGTGTTGTGCAAATTATTTTGCTCTGAAGGCTGCTCAAGAGAAAGCCTTGAGCTACATTTGGGCTTTAGAGCAGGTGGTGGCCATTCCCTTCCAGCAAAAAAAAAAAAAAAGAGCGGCTGCTTATAGAATATTTTAAAGCAATAAGATAGGGTAATCTCTGTGCTCGAATGTTTCTTAGTTGTACTTTACCGATCTTTCTTTTCACTTGTGTTGGTTCAAACTTCTGATAATTTGGGCTGCATTGGCACCTCCATGCATTTGGAATTATCAAGCTTTATTTACTCTTTGCAGAATCTTCTGCGATGAAATTGGCGAACTTTAGGAACACTTGGTCGCGTGACATACGTGTGACAAATTCAAGATATTGTCATTCGAAAATGTTGCAGAGCTTCACTGCCAGTTGAGATCAACTAGAAAATCGTAATTTTTGAATGTTTGGGCATTCATAAACCAAACTCTCTTTTCAATCTATTCGCGAATAGTTCGAAGGGTGAAAATGCGGCACTAATCAGATAGCAAATAATATTCAAACTTTTTTAACATTCGCATGCCTCTACACTAGCTGTCAAGCAAAGTCAAGTATATAATTGCTGCGGTACTACGCAAACAGAGAATGTCATGCTTCTTCACGCGTTCCACCAGAACAGTGCAACATTTACATAGTAACAATGGCTATTTTCGGACACAGTCATGGAAGGGTGGGTGCATCTGTTAAGAACCTTTTTTGTTTCGTTTTCCTTGCACCCTTTCCCAGCACCTATCGGAGCAGCTGAATCTGAACATGTCTGCCCTGGAGTACATGATGACCAGCTTCCCGGAGGTCAAGGAGAAAGAAGAGATGCGCAAAATCATTGGCCGTTATGGCCTCACTGGGAGGCAACAGGTGAGCTGTGGGATCGAACATGTTATAGTGTCAAACAGCAAATTAGCATTGGTGCATTCAGTACACTCCGTTGTGTACTGTGGTGAATTGTGCCTCTGTAGCAGCATTGGTAGCACAGGGGTAATGAGATCCTTTAATGCGTAGTGGATAGTGTCTTCCGCTGTGACAAGTGTTGAACTTGAGTAGCACACTATCTTCTTAACATGCTGAATCTCCCCTGCACCAGATATGCCCGATCCGACAGCTGTCGGATGGCCAGCGATGCCGCGTTGTGTTCGCCTGGCTGGCCTGGCAGGTACCACACCTGCTGCTTCTGGACGAGCCGACCAACCACCTGGACATGGAGACCATCGATGCCCTGGCTGAGGCCATTGCAGAGTTTGATGGCGGCATGGTGCTGGTGAGCCACGACTTCAGGCTCATCAGCCGTGTGGCTGAAGAGATCTGGGTCTGTGAGAACCAGACTGTGACCAAATGGAAGGGCAACATCCTTTCGTACAAGGAGCATCTGCGCAAGAGGGTCATGGCAGATGCCCAGAACAACAGACCAAAATGATTGGCACGTGTGGCCTTCTTCCCTCCACCCCATTCTTCTGCCTTGGTCCCAGCCTCTTAGCCTTGCCATTTTCTCAACAAAGATATTAAAATGAACACACACACTCTTGGCTCAACTGCGTGCTTGTTTGGACTAACCTGATGTCAGATCACGGCATTATGAAGCCTATTTGTTTCTACTTGCTTGCTATGTTGTTGAAAGAGGTCCCGCTTCCTACTTAAATCTTGTCGTTGAGCTTCTACACTGTTGTTTTGATTGCTAAATATGCAATTCCATAGAGCATGTTCACAGATCCTTAACATATCTTTAAAATGAATTGAAAAAACCTCATGTATGTTGGCTTACATATGTCCGATTTGTATATGTTAAAATATGCATACAAATGCATGGCACTTGAAACGCTTTCAGAAGTTCGGTGACTAGCATTTGACAAGCCACTCATGAATTTGGGTGCTTGGCGAACACAAAGTACTTCAAGGAACCCAGGCAGAGTGAGAACCACTGCTGGATGCCTGTCAGCAGTATAGTTGCTGTAAATGTCATGTAAAAGTGATTGAGCTGACGTCTTTAATTCTTGATTGTTGCACATGGGCACTTAGTTTCGTGCCAGGCACATACTAGCCACACAAGCTCTCGATGTACTGGGAGCTTGTACTGCAAGGCAAAGCTTCCCAAGTGTGCTATTCTTGCGAGACAAACTCTATTAGCTGTAGCCTCTCGCTCGTAGCTCGAGTCCTTTTCCAGGTATTGCCTGGCCACCACATCTGCATGATGTGGCAGCCTGTGAGCCATTTATTCTCTTAATAATAGAAGCTGGTTGCTAGCCTGGGAAGTATCTTCAGTGGAAATATTCAGGGGTGTTGGGTAAAGATGTCTCGAGACTGGTCAAGAAGGTACAACTGGATGAGCAGCAGTGAAGCCCACATAGCTTCCATTGGTTAACCAGCTTCCAAACATTTAATTTTGCAACGGCTACCATTCTTCGTACTCTCTAAAACTTGTTGCTTTGAAGTGTGACAGCATTCCACATTTATGTTGGTGCATTTCTATGGCTATTCCGTATATGGTGGATATCTTTACTTTGAGGGTGAGAAAGCATTTACGCTATTACCCAGTTCTAGGTCACTGTCTTGCTGCAAGCTGGCTCTGTTTAGAATTATGAGGCTTTTCACCGAAAACGGCAGTATTAGCTGTACCGTAGGTTTACGTGCTAAGGATCCACCTAAATAGCATTCCTGATGGCCAGATAGCAAATGTGGAAAGTTGCAATGTGTGACTATGGTTTTGGAGTAGTTATTTTAATGGAAGTTTCAATCTTAGTTTTTCTAGAGAATGAAGCAACTGCCAATACTGATGTAAAGACAGGAACGTTCAGTGACCTGGTTGTGCTGACCTATTATGCTCTCTTCAACAGTTCTAGACCATGGGGTTGATTGCTTTTTTTTTTATAAAGGCCTGAAAATGCCACTTAGCAACTCAAAGATCAGAGGAAAAAGTTTTGTGCTGTTGACTTGTAGTGTTGGAGGTCATAGAAGCAAACGAGGTCTGAAAGGACTAGACCTGCGTGTCCTGCTCGCCACATATCTTGACACAACATGAAACGTGTCCTTTGTAAAGTTCAAACTAACATTCCCCTTGCCACTAATGCGGTAATAGAAATTGAAGTGGCTTGATGCAGCTCACAGTTCAAACTGTCTAGAGAGCAGATAAAGAGCATATTTTGTACTCGTGTAATGTTGCCATTTCTTATTTCCCTTACCCTTCCTGTCCTCCCTAGAGTGCTGGGATTTACTTCGGCTAGGTGGGTAAACAACAAGCCTTAGCGGAGCAGGCACTCGCATTCAGTGAACCCTTGTACTTTTCCTTAACTGTTAATAAAAAATATGGTTAATATGAAAGCATTGTAAGTAGCATTGGAAGAAATATGTGAGGCCCTTCGAAAAGTGGCATCATAAGACCCCCTGTCTTAATAAATGAATCAATCTGAAAGCATCATGCAGAATCCCTCAAGATGTGGTGTCGTAGAACTGGTATACCTGTTGCAATCGAGTCATTGAAGTGAATGGAATTTAAGCCAGATATAGTAGAATACAACTTAAAAAGACAGCAGTTGCTAAATATCAGCAGTGGTACACAGCGTGTTACTTCACTGAAAGTAAACAGAATCTAGTATTTGTAATTTTGACTTTATCAAATACAGTAAAATACCACTGAACGAAGTATTCAGTTGTACGAACTTTAATAAAATCCCCCGCCGAAGCTTCATTGACCGCTATGCAAACGCCCTTCATTCTAACGAAATTCAAATGTTGCTCATTTCAGTTCTACGAACATTTTCTATAGCAGCGTCATCCTGTGTCTTCCACGTCACATTGAGTATTTCAACCAGAAAAACGTGCACTTTTTGCTGAATATACGTTGAGAAACATATTTTATCAGCGCGTAACGAAAAGTGGCCGTCATTTAGCTCTAAGCTTAACTGGATATCTAAAAAAGCTTGTATCCAGTGGAATAACTAGCTAGCTTTGCATGCTTAATTGGATCCACAGTCATAGCCACCCATAACTTCAGCCCTACAAAGCCTCTTAGCTCCAAGAAAGGCATACATGTGCATGCTGGTTAATCGTGATCTGCAGAAGGAATGATCTGCTTGGAGGAAATGAGTGCCTCTGCTGCCCAGCAGACCGCTGTGCCGGACGAGGTTCACAGGAGCTTGCACACAGTGACTGAGGCCAAGACCACTGCGGTCCTAAGTTCAAAAGTGCTGCGAAAGGCTACTGCATTACGAGTATAATATTTACTGCAAAACGGCTTGGTGCTAATGGAAAAAGCTTCCACGAACTTATTTCAGTTCAGCGAACTTTCACTTCAACAACCATTTTCCTAAGATCCCTTGAAATTCGCTCAAGTGAAGTTTCACTGTACAAGCCAGAGGCATCGAAATTCTTGAGTTTAAAATTTTGTCTAATGGCAAGCTTTTTATTTAGACAACCAGAGAAGCCTTGACAGCGGACTACTTACTGTCACGGAGGAATCGTGTAGTGGTTATGGCAGCCATTAATCTATGGCCACCATAACAGCTTTATCAGATCATATACTAGTCATAGCTGATAGGTGGCAAGATGAAAAAAAGTAATGCACATGGCCAAGCTCCGAGTGTGCGCAGAGTTGTGACATCGTGATACCACCCCAGACAACACACATGTCCCAGGAACATCCCAGGGATTCTGATTATGGGAGATTGGGATTTCCTAGAGAAGTCCCACGAAAATCCCCAAATGAAAGAAGAGGTGACATTCTCGGGACGTTCCAAACAATACTGCCGCGGGACATGTTTGGGGTATTGTGGGACCATATTATGACATTGTTTAGAGGGTTTTCCTTGGCTTGTTATTCTAAGCCCTGTCTTGCAGAGGCCTTGTAAGAAGTGTGCAATTATATGTTGTCTTCCAAAAATTCTTTGTTTCCAGTTCTCAAAATAATTCTGAGCTCATGTTGGTGTTATGAACAGATTCAAAATGCTATCTTTAATTTGTATTGGGACAATTTGGACGGGGCTGGTGTGGGAAAAATATTGAGGCAGAGTTGAATTTCAATGTAAAAGTGGCCACCGTGCTGGAGTTGACCATTCTCAAAATTTCAAGTTATAATTATTTTGTGTTGCACTTGGTGAGTTGAATATGGGCTGAATCAACACATATATTTGGCTAAAAAAATGCTTACGTACTCATAACGCCCATGTGCAAATGCAATATTCGGGGGCATTGAACACTGCATGCTGCAGTCTGCATCGGCATTATCTGCATATCCTAGTAATGGGTGCCATTTTAGACACGCAGCAGAAACTTTTTTATTTATTCCCGGTTCTTGACAAATTACACACACTTCCACGCACACATTCACGTTTTGCAAACCATACATGAATCACCATTTTGTACTGAGCACTTTCCTCAAGCGCTCAACACTCCTCCACAAGGGTGTCCTGGTATGTGCAGGCACCAGACTGCATATGAGCAAATCTATATAAAATAATCTCTTGAATAATTGTTTTGTTCACATGCAGCATTCTGTTAATTGAGCCTCTTCATTTCTCTTATGACGATAAAAATAAAGCGATTAAAGCAGTTTTGTGTTCTTCGGATAAGTTGGGCACCATGAAGCTTGATGCCACGATAGTTGAGCTAGAACAGACACTTGGGCAAGTTGGTAATCCATTGAGGGTAAACAGCGCAAAAACTACGAGGACGAACGAAGTACACAAACGAGCGCTGTTCTTTCAACTCACTTTACTGCTTGTCCTGCAAAAATATATACATGGAACAAACAACAAAAGAAAACGTGAAGACACTGATAACCAAAGATACATAATATCTCCAGCTGCGGATGACAGCAGCGGCGTCATTGCCTTGCATTCAGAAACCTCATTTCCTTCGCTGTTAGAGCCACCGAAGCACTACTAGCACAATCATCTTCTATCTTCGCGATTTCAATGGCTTCCAGAATTTCACGGGTTAGCTGATTGCTTGTTTGTGTACTTCGTTCGTCCTCGTCTTTTTTGCGCTGTTTACCCTCGATAGTTGAGCGCCACGTTTAATTGTCGCAATTGACAAATGCTCTTTTTGCGAACATGTGATTCACATTGAATCTTACCTCTGATCATATGGCAGGCTGCATGTGATGCAGCATATTTTGTGGCCGCCTTTTACATATTTTTCAAAGGAACCAATTCCCATTCATCAGCTAATGCAATTATGAGCTTACATTCGCCGTTCATTGCTCTGAAAAATCGCAATGAACAATTAGTTACAACCCACCAACATGGACTCCTGGAAATGCGCAACTGAAATTTAGTTAGCAACTGTTGAGTGTTGTAGCAGAGCTGGCGGCAATTTCTAGTTATAATGACGACCAGTATGCCCTTTGTTTTTGACATTTCAAGCGAATTTGTGGGGCTCTCGTTCTTTCGCTTTCGTGCGACAGGGTGCACGGGTGTACAACTGCCCTGGAGTGTATTTAGCATGGTCTTATACAGAACAATTGTAAATGGAACGTCCCACGGAGATCCTTCTTTGGAGGTTCGAACATATCCCAGAATGGAGCTCGCAGGGACGTCCTGCGGATTACCCAGTTAGGGTGTGGGAGGTAGGGATTTAAACGGGACGTCCCTGGTAGTAGACGTGTTGTATGGGATGTTACATATACGGCCGTTGGCAGGTGTGCCAGGTTGGATGCAACAAAAATTTTGCTTCTATGTATATATCCTGAATTCCGCTCTCTACGTGGTCCCATAATATTTTTATTAATTTCCTCCTGCTCCGTCTATGTTTTCTGTATCCCCGCCTATTTTTTTGTTTGTTTTTTTCTTGTACCCCGAGTAATTCGCATTCATCTGTATTTTGCTACGCCGTCAGCGGCGCCTGTACCGACGCACATGGAAACGATTGCAGGGAGAATAATTTGAAAAGGGGAGGGAAACATTCGTGGTGCATTTGGCCACTTTATAATGAAAAGCTAGAAGTGCATGTTTGTGGAGAACGGGGTGTGGAGTCTTAAGCTTGAATGAACAGCAAAGCAGACTAAAGCGCAGCGCAAATCTAGTCATGGCCGGCATGCATGGGCTGCAAAGGCGGGGGCTCACGCGTATGCCTGATCCTATCACTCTTCCCGTTTGAATTTCTGTACAGTGGTTTGCCAGAGTGTAATGGCCATGGTTTCCCAGGGTGTAGTAGGCTAGCTCGCGAACGCGTGCAGACGACACATTCGCGCTCGTGGCTTTCGCTTGCGTGCAAGAAGCTGCGAGAATAGGCGCTGGAGTAAGCGAGCCACAGCAGGCTCGTGCGGTACCCCTACGCACAAATCGCGTGCACAGTGCGATGCACCGATGGCATGTGCTGAATGTTACAGGTCGTTAGCGGTCCGCGCGTTTGGAGTGTTCTGATAGTGAAATATGCCACCGTTCGATCACTCGCGGCCGCGGGCCGCGGCTTTACTCAAGGTGCCTAACAACTACGGTAAGGATTATTTCTTTTCTTGTCTAGAATCACGAATGTTGCTCATGTAGGAAAAATATGGTACGTTTTCTTGATAGTTATTTTTTTCTCGATTCCAAGCAGTTTTAACAGTTTAGCAAAGCATGCGCGTAGAATTGGTAGAATGTAGACCGTAGCAGACGCCACATGCAGCATGGTTGGAAGTTGTTTGAACATATCATAAAACGCCACGCATTATTTTGTGCTTTGTTTTAATTAGGCTAAAAGATTTGTTTCGCAACGTCCGATTGAGATATATAAGATGCACGAATTATTTTGTACACGTGGGTTCATGCCACCTTTTAGATTACCCCAAGAGGGTGGCGATCGACGCGAGGCGGCACTCGCACTAGCATTTTTCTGTGCACCGTCGGCCTGTTAGCTTTTTTTTTTCTTTTATTATTCTTTCCCCTTTCCTCAAACCATACTGCCTCAAAACTGTATCAATAGATCAGTGTCTTCACCATGAACAAGCTCTACATCGGCAATCTACCAGCGGACGTGAACGAAGGATCTATCCGAGAACTGTTTCATGAGCAAACCGGCGCTGTTCCTAAATCTGTGCTCGTGAAGAAGGGAGGCTACGCTTTCGTCGAGTGCGCTGACGAATTGACAATTAGCAAGGCCATCGAGACCCTGAACGGTAAGTTATCAGTATACCTGCATGCTTTGATTGCGGCGAGGCGAACGGGCAGTAAACGTTGCGTGCCGACAGTTGACTCGTGTTGAAGGGGTCGCTCAGAAACGCAGGTTGCATGACTCCCTTCAAAATGGCGCCTAATCTAAATTCTCCGGCCGGCGTGGCCAGGAGGCGGCATCTCGTCACGTTTTTACCGCAGAGGCTACACAGTGCTTGAAGCTGTCTTTCATTGTAGCTGCGGGCGAACGGAGTCGGCGCGTGTGAAATCGGCGGCACTCGCGTGCCGGCGCGAGTTGTGTAGCTTACTTTGCGGCTCAACTCACACTCACATGGTTACTTGTAGGTTAGGCTTAGGGAAAAGCGGTGAAAAATGACGTAAATTAGCGCATGACATCGGTTCGGAGACGAATAATGCGCAATATTAGCACATGCTCTTGGAGTCCGTAGGACGCAACTATCGGTGAGGGGTGTTACTGTGGCATTCCACCGGTGCTGCCCATTTTCTCGCCGTAACGCCGGTCGCCATGCAGCGCTAGATATTCGGTAACTTATTTTAGAGGCAACGACCTTACCGCTTCTCATCTCATGCTCGTATTTGGCTCGGGGTTGGCCAACTTTGTCGTGCGGCGCGTGGAAAAGCGTCTCATTCGCTGCCCAGCATGAAAGAAATTCACCGGCAAAATACTGTCGGCGTGCTTTTCTGACTTCGTTAGTGACGGAAACCGCTCTGCTCATAGATACTCGTCTTAGATGGTAGAGAAGGAAACGCGCAGGAAGAATGAGATTATCTTGCTAGCCACAGCACTTTCCCGTGGATCGTGAGGCCCGCACTAGTGCAAGTGCGCGGCCGATAAGATGACACACATGCGAGACGTTTTTCCCCGGCCTTAAGATTTTGTCAGCCGATATGACTTGGAAACCGCGTGGGAATGTTGATAATGGGCGTGTCAGGATTAGTCAGCGTGGAAGCTATCGGAAAATCGGCTTCAGTGCAAACTGTGAAAATCGCGGGGCCAGAAGCGATCAGAGCAGTCTGAACCACATCGGCGCAATCATGTTTGAAGCGAATGCAGTCTTCTCTGAGGACGAGTATGCTTACGAAGAGGAAACTTTCCTAACCAGCTAAGTGGAAAATTAATGCTACATTAAGGATTTACTGAGTGGCGTGACGAGGTGCGTGAACAGTTTTCTACGAAATCTGCTGTGGTAGCAAAACTTGCCTGTTGCAGTGCTGAAATTTGCCGCTTGATGCATAATGAAAGTTAACTTTAGCCGGCATATTGGCTTCTGAGTTATGAAATTTCGGCCAGGCACTGTTGGCCATCATGGTGGGGCCTTGTTGATTTAATTGTTGACATTGAGTGTTAGCTTACTGGCTGATAGATTAGTACTGCTGGACCGTTCGTGGGTGGTGCACAGCGGGGATACATGTTGGTACTGGCGGTGTTTTCTGCTTTCGTGAACCCTCTGTGCAAAGTGTTTTACGTGAGAATTGTCGCAGGGGCTGTTTCAAAATTGCCCATGTGACATGCTAGGTGTAGTCAATGGCACGGTTTTTCATGACATCACCAGTACCGTGCCGGTATGTCATCCATTATAATGTCCAGAGCGCAGGCCAGACTTGACTTCGACAAGTGAGCTCAACAAATGCACATGATCACACTATATTCCTGCTTCGTTGCTGTTCTTGTAAAATGAGTGTAAATCATCTGTGACTTATTTTGGTTAATCTGGCCTGGATGTCAGCGTTTTTGTTTTGAGATGAGGTCATGTTGTTACCCCAATTGTTGCTTTGGGCCACGTGCTTCTTTGTTTAGCATGGTGCTCATGTCTCTGGACTAAGCATACATATTTAGTAGCATAGTATGACAGCTTTAGTAAAGAATGTGTGTTTGCTAGATATTCCTGGTAGTGGTTTTATGGCACAGAAAGGAAATGTGTTCTACAGCGAAGTACCATAGTGCACCGTTCTATGTGAACAGGTACTTGGAATGTTGCAGCAAAATACATCAACTGCAAAAGTCGCCTAACTTCCTTTCTTCAAATTAGCCTCTGGGTGTTACTTATAATATCGTCATACTTAGCAGTAGGGCATTTAATGGCTCCTACAAATCTGAACCAAATCTAAATAGCTAGGAGAATAAGAATGCGGTGTGGTGCGTTTGCTCAAAGGTTATGAATAGCAGCTTGCGTGCACCCCGTGCGAGTCTACAGTAACATTGTTGCAGTGAAGCCAAAAAAACTAATGCTTGTATACTCCGTAATGTCTAAAATTAATCCAGAGCCCTGTTTTGCTGTATACCTCATAACTAGTGTGGCTTCGGGACGACAAACCTCAAAGTTAACAATTGTGTACCCCTTGAGAGGAATGAATGCAATGCTTACAGCTTGCTTGCACTTGCCTATGGGGCATAAGCTTGCAGGCTAACGAAATGGCTTGAGCTTGAATCGAAGCCAGCATAGCAAACTGTTAAGAGACTGGAAGTGAGCAAGAGGGGATCAGAAAACAAATGTTGATATCCTATTGGAATAAATAAGAATGTGCTGGGCATATACTATGAAGAGAACATAACCTGCAGGCTCACGGTAACAGGGGATTTCATGAGAAAGCTAGTATAGCATGAAGTGGCACAGAATCAGTTGGGTGGGTTAGATCAGTTTTTTTTTCTCTCTCTTTTTTTTAAAGGCTGCTGTTAGCACAGGCAGGGTAAAAGGGTGTGGGAAAGGCCTTCATCCTGCAGTAAATGTATGTAGGCTGAAGATCATGCAGGTGTGTATTTTGGCCCTGGCTTTTGTGTACATCTTTGAGTTAAGGTTAATGACCTAGGAACAAAAGAATGTTTTTTTTTTTTTTTTTCGTGTTTCTTTTTTTATGGCTGTGTTTCGAAGGACAGCTAGCATGCATACTGAACTTGGATACGTGGTTGCCTTTGTAGGACACTCCTTCATGGGATCGCAACTGCTGGTCGAGCCGCAACAGTCAGCACCCCAAAACAGAAGGTATGTCAGACCCAGATTCATCATGGACATGCCCGAATATGAAGCATGGTTTTGTATTTCTAGAGGTCTGGCATATTAATCTGCCATGGTGTCCCATGGTATCAGGGGTAGGAAATAGTAGTTAATTTCGGTTTTAACTACCTCAGCACACATAATGACTGCACATGCATGCATGGAAAGAAGCTGCAGTGTTAACCAAATTGTCTGAGTCACCAGGAAATGAAATTGCTTTGTTTTTGCCGGCAGTGATTCGAATCTCTCACAGATGCAGTTTCTTAGCGATACACTGCTCCACATGGCTTTTTTTCTGGTCACTATAGGAGGAAAAAATTGAACAATGCCTCTGTGCTTTGATTGGATGCACATTGGCTAACACCGGGTAGTCAGAATTTCGAGTATTACTGTGGAGTGTCTTGTAGCATCATGTTGTACCTTTTGCGCATACAGTTGCTTATCAGTGAAGGCAGCCTGAGGTATTCACAGGTGGGCAGCCACTTATACATAATCATTTTTCTTTCAAACCAGACAATGGAACAAGAGATTCAATGAGGAGAGGAGATTGTTTTAAAAGTTTTCAATCCTTATATCTTAGGGTCAGTTGGAGGGATTTTTGTTCACACAGGCTGTGCTTGTGTTTTTGAAGCGATCTCCATTAAGCAAGCATGTGGGAATTTGTAAAGCATGCATACACGCATGCTTGTGCCATAGTGACCAAAGACTTTTTTTTCATGCAAGTCCCTGCTTGTGTGGCCAGCAGTGCCAGGGACTTGAGCAGAATATTTTCATTGTTATTACACGGTACCATTTGTTTAGAATTGAAGCTCCTTGAGAACAACTCCTCTTTCATACAACCCTGAAGTGACCTTTATTCCACTACCCTCTAATGTGTTGCTTTAACTGCAGAGCTGATTACTGTGCATGGGTTACAAATAAGCTGTTTTGCTACGAAGATTTGGCACAAGATCATCATAAATGTATTTGAAATGGATGCTTCATTCTAAAAGTGATGAGGCTGATAACATTTTTTGGTTTTGGTTGTGTAGGGCCTGTCAGACCTATTCAGCTTGCATCACTGTTGCAGTTAACATTTACAGCATTCAAACACGGGACACTGCGGTATAGGAGCACTTCTTGTTGGGTTGGTTGGTAGCTGCGGTTTATTGCAACTTAACCTAGTTACAATGCACTTTAATACGTGTACTCTGACGTTAAAAGCTTAATTGTACTGAAGTATCTGAACTAGCTGCTGTGGTGTCTTCACATTAATATATACTTCGGTGATTGGTTCACAATACTTGCAGGTTGGAACATTGTTAGTGACAATTTTATTGCATCAGGATGAACTTTGAAGTTGGGTCATACAGCTTTTGTTGTATACGTGAACTTTGGTACAGTTGGAGACGTAATCCTACAATGAGAGGTGTACTTCTGACGGTTGATATCTGAGCTTCCATGCACCACTACGATGATAAGCATTCCAGATCTAAATCTTTGTCATAAATTAGCTGCAAATCTAACTTTCTGCTAACAACTTCACCTTGTTGGTTTTATGCATTGAGGTACCATCACAACTTTTTTTGCATATGCCTAGGAACTTGCCTTTTTCGTTTGAATTTGCAGCCTTTTTTTCCCCCATTTCCAAAACTTCCTTCAGTTTTTTCTCGATGTTTTGGTCCCTACCCCAGCACATTACTGGTGAATAGGCTGAGGGAAAGGAGTGTATACAAGGAGACCTTTTAGTAAGTACACCTTGGCCGGTGGTTTATAGGGTTTAACATCCCAAAGTGACTCGGGCTATGAGGGACACTACAGTAAAGGGATCCAGATATTTTTGACCGCCTGGAGTTTAATGTGCACTGCCATCGCGCAGTATGTGGGCGCGTTGCATTTTGCCTCGATCACAATATGGCCAGTGCAGCCGGGATTGAACCCACATTACCTAAATTAAGCATATCAGTGCACCATCAATATTGCAACCACACACACACACAGGTGCTTCGTCAAAAGCAGCCAAACATTGTAACCATCCCCACTGTGCCCTCACTAACACTGTTTGCTTTCTCTGCTCGCTTGTTAGCTGGAGTGTTGGCTGAAAGCAATGCTAACACGTGGTACCCTCCCAAAAGCAGCAGCTTCAGATTTTAGGTCTTCCCTGCTTTCCACTATTGAGATGATCATGCTGCACAGTTAGGCAACATGCAGCTTTCTGCATTTTTTTTTGTAGCGAGAGCTACATTGGTCACAGTCTTGCTATTTCGCCTTGCCTACCTGGTGCCTATCCGTGCCTGTTCGAAGAGAGAAGAAAGAAGTTGTGGGAGGCGGTAGCTGGCAGCTAACATGGCCAGGCACTAACTGGACATAGGGCTTCCTGACATTACGTTTGGCAGGAGCTCCCAACTTTGGCCTCTCTTTTCATATTGGAGGGTGATACCACAATCAGCATGCAAAAATCCTTGCGTTCACGTTATCCCTAGGCCACATGGGCGCGTTCATACGGCTCGATTAAAACGGTGCTTTATATGTTGGCAGGCAGCTTATGCTATTGCGTCATCGCAAAAGTAGGAGTGCAAACAGAGAGAAAGAGGTGCCATAGTGGAGGGCCTCGGACCACCTCATGATAGAGGCCTCATCGTACTTGATTGGTCAAAAGTGCCTCCTATGGCATAAAGCTGAAACCAAATTAAACTACTATGTGCAAAAGCCACGTCTTTACTTTCAAGCCGAACCTAAGCGTAGCCATGCAGATAGCTCTTGTGTAACTCCGGGTTTAACTACAAGCTAAACCACAGCTAATTTTGTTTGCATTATTTGCACCCACCTTAAATCGGGAAACCTTGGGTGTTTGTCTGCAAAAGTGCGCGGTAAGTATACTGCCTGTGCTTTTGCGTGCGAACACAGCAGAACCTGCTAGTGGGTGGCTCATAGTCTGGCGTTGTGGAGTTGGAACAATTTTTTATGGATTCTTTGCATCCCCCCCACGGGTTTGCAGCTTTTGTGACCACTGCACATGTGCGATTTGCTGCCTGTTCCAGAAGTCGTGGCAACCGGGTGCAGGTGGGCAACATCCCTAGCCATGTTCAGCGGGATCAGGTCCACCAGCTTCTGTCAACCTTTGGCACAGTGCAGAACCTCGAACTAGGTGGGTGCTCTGCCTGGTTGCCAGGCCACATGGTGACGTAGGGTGCCACTGTTTGGCAGCAGTGTGAAGACAGCCAAGCATAGCAGACAGCAAACGTGCTTAGTTGCTCGACGGGAGTTACACCAACGAAAGCTGCCAGTTGCATATTGCAGCAGGGCATTTTTTTTGCTAATGTGTGTTTAACAGCCTGGAACGGTTGATTAACTCTGATGCCATTTTTTAATTGTATACTTGTGCCCAATATGCCTTCACTTGTGTATAGAGAGTAGGGAGTGAGTGTGTGCGAAAGTGAAAAGCATGCAGAGGGGGGAGCTCTAGTTTTTTGACCAAGTGTCAGCTTTGTTCATCTTTATGGTGAATTTTCTTACCTGTTCCACTTCTGTATCTGTATGTGCACTATGAAGTGACTAGTATTGGCGTGTAGGCTTTGATTGGTAGTCAGCTAGCAGTGACTCTGATGCCAGTTAAATGTTAGGGGCATTATGGAAAGCTAGACTTTTCACACTTTCATTTTTCAGCTTTGCACTACATGTACTGTATCATTGCATACTGACCCTGCCACTGTGTCACAGTGGTTACGGCACTCTACTGCTGATCATAAAGATGCAGCTTCGATCCTGGCTGCAGTGGCTGCTTTTTAATGAGCATTGTGCGATGTCTGTGCACGTTAAAAGCCCCAGGTAGTAAAAATTTTCTGAACCCCCCCCCCCAAAAAAAAAAAAAAAACTTCCTTCATAGCAAAATAAGTTTGAGGGGCGAGTTGGTGCTGCATAGTATCCAGAAATGTGTCGCAACAAACACAATCACATGTGAAGAAACACAACACAGGCGCACATTACCAACTGTAATATGGATCTGAACACACTTCCTCTTCACCACCCAGCTACAACATCCTCTTCTACACCCAAGTACATCTTCACACACCTCTTCTTTGCCAAGGAGATTTATAGCACTTTCATCCCTGTAGAACTCAAACATCGTCTAGGCATGACAGTCACAAACCACATTTCTGGGTACTATCCTTCATAGCCTGTGTTGCGTTGGGACAAGCTCTATAAACCAAAACAAACCATTTCACATCTTGAAGAGCAGTTCAGTTATTCCAGTTTTTTTTTTTTTTTTCTAGATTTTTTTTTTTTTTTTTTTTTTTTGTACTGATGTTTACAAGCTATCATTTCTTGAAGCTTCCTGACTGGAAAGGCTATGTCTGGCGATATTTTCTCACTGAATCCATTTGAAAGTTCGAGAGAGTAATATAAAGTATTAAAATCCACTTGGATCCCTAGCACTACACTGAGGTTTGAATAGCAATCGTAAAGGAAGAACTTTTGATGTGTGAATACTTACCTTCAATGTGTAGCTTGCCTTCAGGTTGTATGATGTTTGATTCTGTGCTTTTATCAGCTTTCTTGGTGGTCCGGATGCAAGTTGGCACTCTACAAAGTCGGTACTAGGTGAACTGCACTGCGCAGAACCTGCGTGTTAGCCCGGTACTGCTTTATTCTCCGTGCAAGCCTTGCTTTTAGGAAATGTGGATGTTGCTTTTGCGCAGAAAAGTGCCGAGAGGAACCTTCTTGTGTTCTAGTTGACGTGACTGTGGAGTGCTGTAGTAAAGAATGAGTTGTTCTGAAGATAGAGTAGGTTGCAGTGCAAATTTTACTCATGTGGGCTTTAATACTTGCTGAACTATGTTCTAAAAAAAATTGTTCCAGATATGACATCTTTGTTTTTTTTGTTGCAGAACAAATTTGTTTCATTTCAGTTTGGCCATTGAATTTGCAGTTGTCTTACTTTTCTACAGATTGGTTTACCTCCCCACTTTTTTTTTCTTTTCTTGCCCTCAGTTCCTTCCAAGCCCGAGAGCTCAACCTATCGAGTACAAGTAACTTATGAAACTCCTGATCAGGCACAGCAGTATGTATGCCTCCTTGTTTTTGCCTTGATTCTGTTTTTTGCCTTCTGTCACTTGATCTGAATCAAGTAGTGTGCCACACACAGTGAGAAGGGTTGTACTTGTGGTGTTGATGTGCTCTTTACTAAGTAGTGTTACTGCAGCATCACAGGCTAGGGCTTTGTCACAATCCAGGCAGCTTTCTTAGCGGTTACTACATTGAAGCGGGTCATTTTGAGCACAGTAAGCTGCGCTACTATTAGTTCCTTTGATGTAGCACTGGTACAGTATAACTTCAGTTATTCAACTTTCAGGGGCCTGCGCTAAAGCATCGCATAATCGACGCAATCCGCTAGTCAGGCTGCCGAAATTATAATTTTTTTTCCCCTCACATAATATGAAAGCTGCGAAAGTAAGTTCATTTACTTGCACAGTTTGCACAATTTTTTTAATGCTTCAGAAAGGGAGTGTGCAAATCACACGATTTTATGAACACATCCTAAAAGCCCCATCCTAAGGATCGAAACTCGCAATATGCACTATGCATTGTTTCATGCAGATGTTGATATTCGAACTCATACCCCCACCTTGGAAAAAAAAAACTGAATTCAAAAATACAAATCCACAATCGTGCAAACCCCCCTGCTTTGCCTCACATCTTATTTATGTAGTTCCTCAGAGAACGGCATGAAGGCACACGCGTAACATGTAGCAGTGAAGGGCAACGATACAACCAGAGGTAACAGTAAGAAGCAAGTGGAGATAAAAGATGACCAGTACGGATACTGTTCTCAGATGACCAGAACGGAGTGTTCGAGTGTTCGGTAGTTTCAGATTTGATGAACGCGCAGGAAGTTACTGAAGTTAGCTGTTGCATTAATTGCCAGTTCGAACGAGACCCAGCAACCAGTATACTGGACATATAAAATAGCAGTGCAAAAAAAAAAGGTAAAAGCGGCAACCATCAAAACCAAAACCACTTCCATGGCTCCGTCAAAGGGTGTACAGTCAACTGCTGCCGGGACTAGATACCAGCTCCTCCTCTGGCACATAATTCTGCTATCCGTGGCGCAGATCTTTATCCACGCATTGAGCAGCAGTGACTTTTGTGGTCATATCACAAGATCATCACTGGTGTTAGGTAACTGGTGTAATTTTTTGGCCTTTTCAAAAGTTCCTTTAAGTAAAATTTATGGTCGAAGGCTTAAATGGATATTTTTCAGATAGCACAAAAAAAGAAATTTCCAGCTTAAAAAGCATTTGAGGTGCTACTTTTCAAAGTTGAATGTAAGTTATAAAACATTTCAAACTTTTTATACATTTCTGAAATTATTGCCTATTTCTTTTTTTCCATTGGTTATTGCTTCGTAAATCCAAATTTTTTTTCTGTCTTCTTTTTATGTTCGGTGATTTTTTTTTTCCCCAGTGTTCACAGTTTTTGTGTTGAAATACATTTTTTTAGAAAGTACATTCTATTCGTTTTACACATCTATGCCTGCGATTGGAGCTAATTGTGGAAACATGCACTGTACATGTGACATAGCACATCTTCCCAGGCCTTTGAATCTCTGGCGGAAAAAGAAGCGAGAGCAGCAAGTGTAGCAGGTAGCACCAACTACCATGTCGGCATGGTAGGAACCGTTAGGAAACTTGTTTGGCGGTCAAAAGATCTCTTGATTTAAAAACAAGCAGGTACTTCACCATCGATGCTCTTTGTCAATGGCAAGTGTGCCAGGCGTGCGTGAGACAAAAGCATACTTGAAGCGCTGTGGCTGCCAAATTTGCCAATCACTAGAAAACTTCCCAAGGGTGTTAGAAGTCCACACAGAGCTTATCGCCAACTTGTTAAAACTGAAACCCCAGCATTGCTTAAGCATGAGTAGCTGCTGGCAGGAGGCAATGAAGTAAAGAAGCTGAAGGAGGAAAAAACTACACTTTAGTGCCATCTATCTTCCCTGAAGGCACTAGTGGTCAGGGCTCGAGAATTTATCAGTACAGGCATAGTATCAAAGAGCATGCACAAGATAGTGGAAATGTGCTCATCGATGTGAACGCCCAATCTATTGCCACAGTTTGAGCGCATCGAAATGGTAGACTCCACATTTGAATATATCAAGCTTTGAGCCAAACTTGATGTTCCTTTGCGAGGTGCATAAGTAAGTGCTCCGTTGCTGCAAATCTGTTCCTAATGGTGGCTTAGGTCAGCCTGTATTGTCTTAAACATCTTTACACGTTTCGACCGTTTGTCTTGTCTTGTCAGAGATACGGGCATAGTTGCAAATGT
The DNA here is from genome assembly GCF_055883805.1 of Amblyomma maculatum. NCBI lineage: Eukaryota > Metazoa > Arthropoda > Arachnida > Ixodida > Ixodidae > Amblyomma > Amblyomma maculatum. The sequence goes on along the minus strand of NC_139345.1, from coordinate 58,518,828 downwards.
ACTGAATGTTGCACAAAAAGGGATAAAAGGGTTTTTTTTTTATATGTCTGGAGTTGAAAACTGAAATTGTCAAGGGCGTTTCATCCTAGAAACATGCTCCAAAACATAATTCGAATGCTTCAATACTCTTGTTTGATTGCTCCAAAGCTGCTCCAAAATGCTCGAGCCTGCTTCCACTGCTGCAACAGTCTTGTGTAGTGGCTGGCAGAAATGCTTGAAGCACCTTCGCATGACCCTGCATAACTGGAGCAATTTTTAGTCCAGCATTTAGAAGCAATGTGGGGGAAGGTGTTGATTATGCAGGTGTAAATAAAATGAGACAGAATCCAAGGCTATTGCTTTGTCTGCATGGCTGCAGTTTGTAACTTGAATTATAAGAAAAGAAAAATGGAAAAACCTCGAATAACACGATCTGCCGGGCTAGAGTCCTATCCTTTTTTCTGATTCTGTGCGCTGCTGATGCAAATGGAAGAATCTCCCTGGATGGATTTTACTGTGTAGTGGAGATTCAGCGACTGCTGTGGGGGCACTGTCATTTTACGGTACACAGAGATGGAGAATTCAGGAGCCAAAATGCATAACAGATAACTGTAAGAAGTGGTAGACTTCAGCTTCCTTTGACTACGCATTCCTCTGCTCTCGCTATAACTTCCTCATTGCACACTAGCTCTCCTTCTCCTCTTCCTACGGTAACAGCCCTTAGGATGATTCCTATGGTAGCCATTCCTTGGTTGCTCCCATCCACTACTACTACTATAATGCGACACTAAGCACAGGAACAGGTGCTTAACAGCTACTGTTGTCAAAGAAAGCTGTGCACCTGCCTAGTGGACGAATTGGGTCAAACCATTCTGGGGTACTGGGCACCATGGTGCATTCACTGTGCCAGCCGAGATTTCAGGCACGTTTGTTTTGAGGCTGGGCGATGTTGCCTGCAGAACTCAGCTGTTTTGCTCTTTTATTGCTATAATCGGTCAGTCATTCTTAATCAGGACCACGTGGTTTGAACTGTATCAACATTCTGCTTGCGATGCGCCCTGGTGTTCATTGCTGTTTCTGTGGCTTTGTGCAGGGCTGTGGCTCAGCTGAGGGACTACGAGTACGAAGGCAGTGTGCTCAAGGCAGAGTACCCCATGGATGGCAACATGCGTAATGGCGGTGGCCGCAACAACCTGCGCCCAGGCGGTGGTAACCGACCCATGTTCCGGCCTTACTCCTATGCGGGAAGCCAGGCATCCCCCATGAGGCCGTCCGACTTCCCACTCAGGTGGGCCAGGCTCTGAATAAGCCGGTTTTACACTGTTATTGGGTTATTGAGATTAAATACCTTTTCCAGTTTCTGGGGAGTTTACAGTGATGCTGAAAAACAGCAGTAAGGTTGAAGCCTGAGCAGCACTTGTTACAGTTAGGCTGCAAAGAAAGGTGGCCATTGTAGAGTTTTAGCTTTACTCATCTGGCAGAGCGTAAGGTTTTGATGTCGCACCAAATGATGCCAAGCTACCCACCCATTGCTGGTATTCCTGCTCTTGGCATCACATTTTCTTTTGACTGTTGTTAACCCATGATGTACATATTATGCAGGCGCTCGTCCTTTCAGTGTCAATGATGTACCCGTATATTCTCCACTCTGCATTCATAAAAGCATATTAGTATGCTGAGTTGGTGCGCATTGGGTTGTGTTGTATCTTTCTAGCTCAACATTTGAAAGGAGTGGCAACTAGTGATGCACAATGAAGTGGTCATTCCGCTCACTTCCTACCTGTGAATTCCATCTTGTGGTCTTCGCGACTGTTGTTACTCATGCAACAGAATGTTATTGCTTCACTGGCATGTGCATTGGTTTGCAGCATCACTTGAAACCGCTTCATACTTCTCATGAGGTAAAGCAGGGCAAGACAAAAGCACGGCTTTGGCTGATATAGTCTTAATTAGTATAACGCAATCTGTTTCTGCAGACTGCCACTGCGCATGTGCAGATTGCCTTCACAGAGCCGCGTGCTTCCCGGCGGTGCATACTCCTGCCACGTCGGATCACATATATGCAGCATGCTGAAGCAGACTACAGTAGTGGATCATGCTGGGCTATAACTTTTCCTAATCAGCTTACAAACGCAATGCAGAGAGTGATAAAGTTTGAGATTTCTAAGGCCAGTTTTACGCAGAGATCAATTTTTTACGTTCATGGATGTTTCGGGCTGGTCAAATATTCGGACTACTGTATTTACTCACATAATGCTTGCACTCGCGTAATGCTCGCACTTCCAACATTGGGCGTCAAAAATTGGAATTTTTTTCTCTCATAATTATCGCACCACTATTACCACCGCGAGAATTGTGTGCTAGTAGTAACAAGCGTCATTTTTGGAGTGCTATTGAATCTAGCTGGCCTCGTTGTGTGCACGCGCTACCAGGCAATAGCATGCTTGGGCAGATCATCGTAGGTTATGATCGTTTTTTTTTTCTTTTTTACCTCCATGATGCTCATAGTCGCCATTTTGCGAGGGGTCTCCGTGTCTCGTTGTATTGTTCCTTCGTTCCATCCGTGTTCCTTGCTTTGTTCTACTGTCTACCATGTTCTTGGTGCTGCATCGCGATGGGGCAGTAGGCAAGTTATACAGCTGCTTTTAAGCTGAAAGCTTTCGAGTACGCGCTACAGCACAGCAACCGCGCTGCCAGCAGGCACTTCGGCGTCAATGAGTTCTGCCTAGTACGCTCTGGAGACTGCGATTGCAGTGTCGACACGGACTCTGATAAAGTCTCTGATTGAGAGTAGAACTGTATGGACTGCTGTGAGCATTATACCACGAAACGCGGGGAGTGATGAGGCTAGGTGCAGCAAATAAAGTGCTTTAGCAATTTGTGCTTTTGGCAACCCTGTACTTTTATAACAACGGTAAGTTCTGCTTGAAAGTAATGTTTTGGTTATATGTATTTGCAATAGCTGGCCTAAGAATCCAGATTCACACCTCTTTAAATTTGGTTTTAGTGCTCCAAAACATCTGCTCGAAAATTTTCCCTGCATAATTATCGCACCCCCCAACTTGGCATCAATTTTCCACGAAAAAAAGTGCGAGCATTATGCAAGTAAATACGGTATACAGTCGAACCCGGTTATATCGAACCCGGATATATCGAATTTTGGTTATATCGAACTCGCGAAATATCCCCTTGAAAATCCCATGTAAAAGTATAGGAAAGCCGCGTCATATATCGAACTCAATTTCACCGGTCGTTCGATATATCGAACTCCGCACCACGCACTGGAAAGTGTGCCTTCCCCAAAGACGATCGCATCACCCTTGGCCGTTTGCCGCGTGACGTTTTCTCGCAAGAGTTATTCTTTCTTATCGTTGGGCTGTACGCGCGGCATAGCTAAGATATGGCGGCTGCGGACGTTAAGAAGCTGCAGGTTTTTTTTTTTTTTTTTGGGGGGGGGCGGGGATGTTTATTTTATTAATTTTTTTATCGTTTTTCCTTGCATGCATGAATCAGCGAAATCACGCAGTCAGCTGCTGCGATCATGACGCGTGATAAATCGAACCAGGCTTGCGCAGTCAAGCCATCACGGGCACTCTGCCAAGTTCGCTCACCGCAGGAGCTATAAAAAGATAAACGTGCCCTGACATCGCTGCGCAGCATCTTGGCACGCTGCCAATGAGTTGTGGATGAGACGATTGAAACGGATTGACGCGCGCCATTGACATGCAAGCGAAAATCCGCAACGGCACAGAAACCTTGTTTGAGCTGCCGCGGTGGCTCGAGCGGTGAGAGGGACGCAATTCCAACAAGTTTGAAAATTTTCGCTCTGTCGCTGCCACTCATCGCTGAGATCGCTCAGTCGCTTGCATGTGAGCGAGCTAGACTTAACACATTTTTTTAATTTTTTTCAAATTCTCGGGTGCAAAAGTGGAGGGTGGGTTCATTATGCGAGTGGGTTGATTACACGACAAATACGGTATTGTTTTTTTCACATCGTAAGTGCCGTCTCAAGCCGATTTCTGTATATCGAATTATCGATATATCGAACTACTTCGCGATCTCCTTCGAATTCGATATATCCGGGTTCGACTGTATTTCCCAGGTCCCACAGAGCCTGAAAAATGTCTGCAAAGGTAATGGTTTCCTGCTTCCTTTCTTCATTTGGGGCATAAAATACTTCTATTTCAGAATCACGAATTTCAATATAGCGTATATTTCAGAATAACGTACATATTCTATAATTTCTTCTATAATCTAGGAACATCAGTATTACGAATTCGGCTAAAATTAAGTGTCGCAATTGTCACGTGAAACAGAAACCACCGTTTGTGTGAATGGCCCGTAGGCTGTAGCTATCATCTTCAGCACATCTAGTGCCAGCTCCTAGCGCCACCACAAGTCCGTGGTTTAATATGCAGTACAAGCAGGCCTAGCCGTCTTGCCTTTTTTCTTCCTGTGTTGCTTGTCGTTTGTCGGGCAATCTTTAGTGCCATCCGCGAATGCAGTCTTTTTTTTTTTTTTTTTTTTTTCATGATTTAGTTTTGCGAAGTTTGTGCGGATCTAACTATAACTGCAACCAGCGAAGGTGCCAAAGAAATAGTCTCGGCAAAAAGCGAATAGATCTCTGGAGACAGCTAGTATTGCCTCATCGACTGCTGTGATCATTTTGAAAGACCGAGACAAGAATTTCAAACTTCAAGGAACACTGATTATGAGGTCATATCGAACTCTGATGTTTTTTCGCTCGGTGCAATCACGTACCCGATGAGGTGTTGCGCAAAGTGGAAGGTGTATGAGCTGTAGTGGTGCAGTGTAGTGCGTGTTCGTGTTGGCTGCACACGCCAGAAGAAAATAACTGATTTCTTCAAGTAAATCAGCTTTTGAAGTTACTAGAATGCTTTCATTTGAGATTTTGCTTGACTGCACACGTGCCTACTGCCGAGGTACGTCACTTTCGTACCTAGGTTTGACCACTGACTTATAGCTGAAGGTATTTCATTTCGATACTTCAAAATAATGAATGATTTTTTGTGGTCCCCCGTGATTCATTTTATCGAGATTTGACTGTATATTAAGATCGTTTACATATGAGGGACGTGGAGAATTTGCAAAACGTGCTAGCACTGTGAAATCAGTTGTGGTCATTCCTGGAAAGTTACCCCAGGGCACGGAGCAAGAAACCTTTAGGACTGGAAACTCCGCAGTCTGCGGCGACCAAAAAAGGTCACAAGCCCGCGACGCCACTATCATGCTGGTGGTGCCTGTTGGCGTGGAAAGAAAGTACCGCCGTTTCGCTTGCCAAAGCAACCAGTTTGTTTCTTCTGGTGGTAAAGGATTACCTCGCCTCCAAGCTCACCGAAGTACTTAGTCTCAGCATTTTGCTCGTGAAATGCTTCTTGCAAATGTAGCCTCTCGATGTAAGCTGATGGCCGCCCCCAGGAATTGCCGCAGCCCATGCTTGCAGACGCTCAGGATCATTCGGTGCCTTAAAGATGCTCATCTTCTCTGTGCAACACTTGTAACCGCTTTTGCAATTTTGAACAAGACACCTGCATCCCATCTTAGTCTAACAAATTCCGAAGAAGGCCGCACTGCGCTGTTAGTATTATGGCCCTCGAGCAGACGCCGACAAGAACTGTTGCTGTTTGGCGCACAAATACAATGTTCCGGTGTGCCCGCTGCAGCGAACACCCTTGTCTGCTTATCGTCGGCTTTGAGCGCGCGCTCCTCCGAAGATCGCGCCAGAGGCCAGAGCCGCCTGCCCGGGAGCTGCATTTTTTTTTCCCGCTGCGCTGCGGCTTCTACAATGCGCCTCATGCCACCGCCACTGCATACAGCCGCGTCATGCTCTGTGATGTCGGCGCTAGAATTGTGACCTTATCTGGTTGCCCGCGCTCGCTCGCGCTGGTGGGAGTTTCACCTCCTAAATGGTTTCTTGCTCCGTGCCCCAGGGCAAGGCAGTGCCCTTCTTCCAAATATTCTCGCTGAAAAATTTTAGCACAGCCCTAAAATAATCAGACCTACATCAACCAAATTAACCAAATTTTAATTGCTTGTCTTTAATTCCAGACACAATGTCCTGAAGAAATGAAATGGTCTTGCCCTCAGAAATTTATTAAGGTATGGAATAAAAGAAACCTCATGAAAATCTGATAAGCGGTTCCAGAAATACGACTGTTCTAAGCAAGCCGCACTAGGCCAAAAAAAAGTGATTCTGAGAAAACGGCCCTAGAAGGCTGAGAGTGTGCTAACGTTTTTGTTTGTCAAGATATCATAGTGAAATTGTTAGGGTAGGCTCATAGTATGGATATTTAGATAACTATCAAGTTTCGTGGTGCTGTGCTAGCTGATTCTTTAGTTACGGGAGTATGTCATATAGATCACACGAGTTCAGGCCTTTAGGATTTGCAGAATGGTGTATTGGCGTTGTGAAATTCATTGTGGTAATTTCTGGATAGGTATCGCAGGACAAGACATGGCCCTTTTTCTAAATTTCCTTGTTTTCTCAGTCCCACTGTAACGCATGCTAGGATGCTGCAGATGTCGGTGGAGTCGTTGGCGGCGCACTTCGCCATGTGGACGGCCTTCGCTTTCGTGCACTGGGCGTGTGTCGCATCTCGAGGCATTGTGAGCAACCACGCAACGCTTGACACTTTGCACGACGAGGGCATGATGAGCGATCGTAAAGATGCCAATTGAAAAATGGCCAAAGGGGAAGGGAATGCAGGAAGCACAAAGCAGACAGCGAAAACAGAGCCGGAGTAGACTACGCCCGGGAGCAGCCGGCGGAGACCGCTGCATCAGCGGGCACAGTAGCCAATAGCAGTCTCCCAATCCTGCGCGTCTCGCGGAGTGAACGGTTTGCCCAATCGCAGCCTTGAATTCTAGCGCAGGAAACTGTAAAGCCGCCGCGAGGCTCCCAATCAGAAGCAAGCCTAGCCTTGACCACGCTGCCGCCACTATCGAGGGTGACAGAAGAAAGTGCAAGAATTCACAAACAAAACAAGACCAAAATGGCAGCACTCAGTTCTGCAGGAGAGGAATGGCATGCGCGCGAAGTTTGGGAATTTTCGGCGCTTGCTCGTAGCTCCGCGACTGCTGCCGCTTGTTATATAATCAACTTTCATTATTTCTACGACGAGATCGGCATTGATGATTACAGAAAGGGTAGTTTATAAGACATACCACCGGAATATACCTTTAAAAAATCTGTTTCACGATTTTTCGGTTTTCAAAGGTCGCGTCCCCTTTTTGACGTGTGTAGGAGTTCTGAAGTGTTGGCAGTCTCAAAAATTTAACAATGAAAGGGCTGGAGCGCTTTTCTTTTTGTGTCTGAGAATTCGTGGCCTCAGTGATAATAGTGCTCATTTCCATTTATGGTACTGAAAGGGCATCTTTGGTGGTTACAGCGTAGTAGAGACCAGGTAGCAGCTGAAAGGGAAAAAAAAGCAAGTCATACTATCGGGACATTATTTTTTGCTGTGCCGAGGTGTGGGAACCCTGCACTCAGCTCGCATGCACTGAGGCGCCACCGTGTGGCCACGCAGAGAGCTACTTTGACAGCTTTACCTAATGGTGGTCATAATGGTTTTAGAGGTAAAATTGGCGTGGGGCTAGGTGGAAGTATTTTGAAGTAGAGAAGCTGCGACCTGTGCCTTGGCTACCAACGTGAATACTACCTGCAATGACTCAACCGTTTTTCTGTTTTCCATTCTGCCGAATGTTGCAGGATACTTGTGCTGAGTGACATGGTTGGCGCCATCATTGGCCGAGCTGGCGGCACCATCAGACAGATCACCCAGCAGTCGAGGGCACGGTACGTCATATTCATTTCATGGGCTGTAAAAGATATTGTGTATTGACTTCTGGTTCTTTGTGATTTCTTTCTTATTTTCTTTTCTTTTTCGACACAATAACTAATGGCACATAAGAGCAAGGTCCTTAAATTCTTGCCAGGAAATCTATCTGTGGGAGTATCTGGTGCGGTGTCATGTTTAAACAAGGGTTTTCATGTAAATCTGTGTGTTCCACTGCAAGCAGGTCTAATTAGAATCTCTTATTTTTGCATTTGAGAATGCCAGCTATCAGACGGCCGCTTGCTGTGAAGCCTGCGATTCCCATTTAGATAGCAAACTTTGACACAGGCATAGCACAGAGGCCAGCTGTCAGGACATGTCAACTTTCAGAAGATTCAGAAGACTATTCTGTTCCCAGGTCATGGTCATTGTACTTGACAACTGCGTATGCAGTGACGACCCTTGACGTACCAAGTTGTTCTATGCTTTGAAGTTTCTCTATTCTCTAGCGTCACCCTCATCGAAGACACTGTGTGTATTTGAGAAATCCATGTTGTTAACGGGTTGCAGGAGCTAACCTTGATATAATGGCCCATAATATAGCACATAATTCAGAGTAATGTACGATTTCTTTTTTCTTTATAATCTAGGAGCATCAGTATTACGAATTTGGTTAAAGTGATCGCCTTCGAATGCGAATATGGGGAGAAAAGAGCCTTCAAATATCGAACCGAGGTCTGATTAAGGAAGAAAAGAGATAAAGATAAAAATGTCTAATTTCAGAATTTTACAGTGTACTTGCAAATAAAATTATACTTAAATTGCACAGAAGCATATGTCCTATTGAAAAAATCAAATTTTATTCAGGATTTCGTGTACTAGTTTTTTGTACAGGAAGAACTTTCATGAAACTGGGTGGGGCTGTCCTATCGCTGCAGAATACTGTAAACTCGTCATTTCGGTCTTCAAAGCGCATGTCAGAAGGAACTGAAAGCTCAAATTATTTCATTGTCCTGAAAGGCTGCCAAAAACCATTTGCATCACAGTAATTTCGTGTGATGAATGCCTGTACGATGGAAGTGCACTGAAATTTTCGCTTTCTCTTACTTTTTGCCGCTTTTGAGAGTGAACTATTTATTGTACAGTGTCATGGTTCCAAAAGCGAAAGCAGTGGAAACTGTGTTTGCTACGTAGATGCATCTTCAGTGTTGAAACATGGCACTTCTTATCAACTGTGGTTCGCTTGTTGTGATCATAAAAATTCTTCTAGTGTCAATCTGTGTTTTATTGTCATGAAACTCGCAGGTGTCATATTTTCAGTAATTCAGCACTGCCTAAGGGACAGTTGGAACAACGAATTCATTGTATCAAGGTTAAGGGGGGACGCGGGTCTTAAACTGGTCAAAAATGGGCGAAAAATTGATTTTGAGAAAAATGCATTTTCGGAATGTCTGTACCTCTGAGCACTAGCCTTCAAAATATCAACACTGAATTCGATCGGGAAATACGGTAAAATCGACTTTTAAAACGCCACGGCAGCCTCGAAATGGCCAAAAAAAGGGGTGAAAATTGTTCGAACTTCCCGCGCGCGCCGCGGGTGAAGCAGCCGGCTGGTCGCCGCCATCTTGGACTTGTTTTGAAGCTTGTTTCTTTGTGCGCATTTTGCGACATCTCCAAATGACGTCGCTCAAACAAAACGACCACCGTCGCGGGTTTTCCGAAAGCCGTTTCCGGTCCGCTGATTGGCTGGAGCGCGCGCTCGCGAAGCGAGCCCCTCGTCTCGCGCTTCCCATTGGCCAGCGCGACTGGCCTGCCATTTTTTTTGTTTGTTTTTAACGTTCTTCGTCGCGGCTGCTGCTTCGCTCGTTTATGATGCGCTTTCGCGATCGTTATCAGTCGTTCCCGCAGCCGGTGCTGGTCTTTAGACGTAGCTCGGTAGACGTAGCAGTATCAGGAGTGTACTGAAAACGGAAGCGCCTAGCGAGTGCGCGTCGAAGAACGAGTGCGGCGGCGCGCTGCCAGGGCAGCGTCGCGCGGCGTGTTCTCGACCTAGCTGCAGCACGTCCGGCGGCATATAATCGTTTGCGAGCGGTTCAGAGGCATCAGAGATAGCATCGATAGATTTAACTGTTCAGCTGATACTCATGGTCCTCACCGACGCTACCACTCCGTAGTTTTTCTATCGCGTCCTTGACATCGCGCCGTTGCCCGCGTTCATTTTCCGCGGACGGTTTTCTTTTTTTTTTTTTTTTTCTTCAGATTATCTAAGTAATCGCGTCGCTGCGCTCAAGGGGTGTGAAAGTTCGAGCTTTAGCTCCAGCAAGGGACTCCGCGTGCGGCCCTGCATGCTCTGTACAGCAAAGTATCAAAGTTTCATTCTGCAACATTAGCCAATTTATTAGGTCATTCCAGTATGCCGCTGTGCTTTAGCCTTAAACTTTGTGCAGGTTTATTAATATTGCAAGACCGTTTTATCGTAATTTTGAGTATCTGTTTGCCTTGAAGGGCACTGCCACAGGCATATGAAGTTGTAAATAAAGCTTCTCCCGCTGGTTCTAGTGGCGGTATATTTAGACTTTGTGGCAAGCTTTTAGCAGTATATTTGGGGAGGGTACTGTTATATGTTTAGTATATAGCCTTCCTCATAAAGAACAAAGCCTCACAACGATTCCATTTATATTACCATAGCTGCAGTGTAGCAAAAGTTAAAGGTTGTCTCAAAATGCAAATACGTTTTTCTCAGTGCTGTTTCTGGACACTGCACTCAGCCTTACTGTGCTTTTTCTCTACATTGTCGCCGAGTGACAATGACAAATTTAGCACCACTGCAGTCATATTGAAAAGATCAGGGGGTGATCCAACACTTACATCACTCTATCGAGATTTTTTCAAATTGCTATTAAAATAATATTGCATGTCAAAAAATTTTGCTGATTTCCTGATGGCATACACTACCTTGGCCATGGGTAATGGTGATAGCTTCAGCTTTAGTTGACATATTCAAAATCCAAAGACAGTTTTGGAAATGGGAAGAGCATGACATTTTTGGTGAGAAATATCACAGTGAGGCTACTGATTGTTAAGTTATAATATGTGGTCAAACTTCAAATGCCGTTTTCTCAGTTTCATATTTTTGGTCGATCTCTACAGTCTTACGCAGGGTTTTGATAACTTCTTTTTAGTTCACACAAATAACTTTGGTACCATTCTCTTCAGAAAGAAATGAAGTACCCGATGACATTTTTAGTTTTTTAGTTTAGGCAATGGATAAATGTCAATTTGAGATTAGCTTAATGAGTTCGTTCCAAATAATGCAGTCTTTTACTCTCACCATAATATGTGAGAATGACATGACTTTTTGAGGAAAACGAAGGATGTCATCGGGTATGGGAAGACTTTGGTTATCAATCTATGTAATTAAAAGCAACGAAATGCAATGAGAAAGTTCATTAAAGCTGCGTAAGAAATTCACTAATTATGCTCTGGACTTTGTTAGATAACTTTTGATCTAATACTACCAGCTCAATTATAATTACATTTTTGAAATCAGGAGAGAAAACCACATCTGTGTGCAAAGTTTCGTGAGATTCTAGCCATAACTAAAAAAGTTAGTTTTAAGACCCTCGTCCCCCCTTAAGGGGAGATGCTACTCGAAGACACTTTTTCTTTAATATTTGACTTAGAGCTATGAAACTTTGGTTAATAATTCAGTTTTTTATGCTGATTTCAAATCTGCAATTAGTTTTATTGTAAGTTGCATAGTTTTTGTTCTGTTCAGTGACAGTGTGTAAAATATACACTCTTTTGCCCCCCTTCTTTGTCATACTAAACTTCCATAAACACACATCGTTGATGGCTCATTTTGATCCATATAAACTGTAGAGTTCCAAAAACTAATAATAAAGTACATATAAAGTATGCTAATGACGTGAAAAATTTGAACCTGGCAAGTCTACATTGTCAAGACACCACCATGTGGTAATTATTTTTTTTTTGTAAATATTTGATCAGTATTTATTCTTGAAAGAGATAACGGCACTCCTCACACCTCAGAGAAAGTGTGTGCAAGATTTCATTCAGATATGAGCATCAGAAGTACCAAAAACATGAAGGGCAAACGCTGAAAATTGCCCAAAATTGTATTTTGAGAAAAATGCATTTGAAGTTATAATTGCATGTTTATTTAAAAAAGAGAGCTTCAATTCCTATCAAACTTTGGAACAAAAGAAGAAAATTGTCCATAAAGCAGCCACTGGCACTAGAAACTTCCTGCAGCATATGTCGCTCTCTCATGACCCTTGCGAGTGGACTTCGACATGCGCTTTTTTTCTTCAGTGTGCGGCGATTTGCGTTCGCTTCCGCAGTCAGCTTCAAGGACATTTGTTTCTGCATTGTTATTTCTCTAGATGTGCCAAGCTATGATGCATTGGCTTGTGGAGTCCAATAATTGAGGAAAATCGCACTAGCTGCTCATATCCAATTCCTATAAAACAGGCCGCCACAGCAGCTTTGACGTTGACGGCGAAGCTTTCATCCGAGCTCCCGCTGTCAATCTCTGCTCGCATCCCTGCATGCCATAACTCGCCGCAATCATTATGTTGTGGAAAGCATACATTGCGGGCAGGCAGAGTTCTCACAGAGTAGTTCAAGAAACGAAGCGAGTCTGCGCTTTGCGGCCGGTTCCCGAATACTGGAAGTCCTGAACGCTGGCTTGGGCAAATCGCGCTGCCCACAAGAACGTTCACCGCCGCCAAGTCAGTAACTACAGATGACGCCTCATCGCAGGCTATTTCCTCACCTTAGAAATGCCCAATCTTTTTTTCCGAGGCACTCACACAATCAATCTAACGCCGCTTCAAATTCCTCGGAGGCATCTGAAACGCTGGAGGGATCGGCGTCGGTTCCACTAGGCCTAACTGCCACAGGTCGAGTTGTCACTGGACGAGCCTTCTCTTTCGATTTTCGCCAACGTCCTCTATATTTGTGAACAGAACGGTATTTCACTCCTCGGTGACTGCGCTGGTTCAGTTGTGCTTCATCCATGACGAAGATAAAGTTGCCGAACGATCGTCACTCGGAAACGCACCTCGACGTAGCATGGAGCCAGCAAGTGGGCTTCGCCACATGCGCACGCGCGGCGGCCAATGGCGAGGCTCGATTCGTGCCACATGATTTAAAAACCAGTCGCAGCGCTCGAAAAACGCGACGTAGGCATGCTTTTTTTTTATTATTGCTTGCGTTTTAGACGCCGGGCAACTGTGGTGATTGGGAGAATGCGGCTTGGCTGATCTCCTCATGTGATCCGCAACGGCGATCAACTGCGCTATGCAGACCGCGGGACGCTCGAAGATAGCATACTTTCGGTCATTTAACCGCCACCGTGTGCTCTTTAAACGTAATTTCAGCCCATTTCCTGTTTAAACTCAGCTTTGATTTTTATTTTCATGAAAGTAGAGATACTAAACTTGACAAAACAAGTAAAAACAAAAAATCAGTCATTTTCGAAAAAACCCGCGTTTTTCGACCCGCATCTCCCCTTAACTGCCACAATATGTTTGTTACATGAAGTTTTCAAGTATGCATGCTTCGTTGGGGGTGGCTTTGGGGAATTGAAGTACTTCATAACATCTAGAAGTTTCCTACGTGGAGGTTTAACTGTACACTTTCCCTCTGGCCTGTGGCTTGGCCTCTGGGGTGAAAAGCTTGGAAGGTGGGTTTTTGACCTCAGCCTTTGTATACAAAAAACAGCTTGTTCTTTGGTGCTCTTTGGTCGAAGCTGCCATCGTGCCAGTGAAATTTATCATCACCATCAGAGGTTTTTGGAAAACAGTGTTGCCAGAAGCATATTATTTTATCACTCTTTTCATGCATGCAGCCTAATAGTCATTGCGCGAATTAATGGTGCACTGATAAATTCTAACTGTGCACTGTGGAGGCAGAGAAGTTAAGTATCCTATAAACATAGTAGTACTAGGTGTACAGTGTTGTTCAAAAATATGCAACCCAAGAAGTTAGCTTCTAAGTCGTGTAACAAGGCTCCTGTAAACACTGTGAGGACAATATTGCTAATCCTGGAGGTTTACAGTGTGCCCCGTTCCATGGCTTAGAGGCAAACCCTCTGGGCTGTATATTTTTGACAAAAACTGTGCATGTGGCACCTCATTGATTATTTAGCTCTGTTAGTGTCCGTGCTTTTTTCGAGACTCATTGCTTGAATGTTGATTTCGTTCCACAGGGTGGATGTCCACCGAAAAGAGAATGCAGGCTCCCTTGAAAAGGTTAGAGCTTTGGCCTTGTTTCCTCAGCTAGAACTGGGAGAGATGGTGCTGTTTGATTATGCAGTTGAAGTTGCTTGCTTAATGTCTTGATGTAGTTCTTGTGGCAGTGTCATGCAGTGTATGTTGTATAAACACATATGAAAGGAAACATCATCTGGTCTCTCCTTTCCCCTCCCTCTCACCCCTTTTTTGTAGGGTCAGCTGTAAGTACTAGCAAGAGGCTTGTTTGCTTTCTCTAAAACTGGGACAAAGGGTGGTGCCAGTTGATGGCTAGTGCAAGCAGTTTTTGCGCAGTCTGCTCTCCTTCGGCGAGCAGAAGGTGCATAGTGACTCGCCTTTTTTGATTATTTTGCATGTGTTGAAAGACGTTCGTAGAGTTTTGTTGGAAGCGACGCTGTTTCAGGGCTGAGCTGGAGTGTGTACCTCTCCAATTGCAGGTGATCACAATCTATGGCAACCCAGAGAACTGCTCTACGGCCTGCCAGAAGATCCTGGAAGTGATGCAGCAGGAGGCCAGCAACACCAACAGGGGGTAATGGGCCCTGTGTACTACTTTCACGCGATATGGGGCACTGAGTCGAGAGTTTTTTGGCAGAAAGGGTTGGTGGATTATTTTTGTCAAAAATTGACTTGGGTGATCGTGAGGCCTTGTTTACGAACACAGATTACAATAAAAGCTAGTTAATATGGTTGCAGTTCATGCAATTTTTGGGGACGCACGCTCATTCGCGGTCAGTAAAGATGTTTTGTCGAGTTACACCATCTATTTTTTCCCCGCCTTATTTATTTTCCCAGCTACCACATTCAAAATTTTAACAAATTCTGGTTTGTTATTGTGTTCAGCAATCAGCTGTACATGTAGCAGTCTACCTTCTCTGCAACTTACTCGTGATTCAGTGGTGTAAGGAGGCAAATCATCCGGAAACAAAGATACTATCCCTATACTTGCATTCTGCCAGTAACGCATGTGTGAGCTGAATTCCACAAGCAGTAAGGACTGCATTCATTCCTTGTGTTGGAAAATGCCGAAGTGTTTAGGGAAGTATCGGCGCCTTTCAACAGTTGCATTTTTCATAATTGAGCAGGTTATATCATACATATTCTCTTTTAAACTAAGGTCTCTTGTAAACAAAATACATACCAACTAGTATGTGCAGCAGTATAGATTTCCTTAGCGAAATTCTTTTATATCGGTGTCCTTCTATGTTGCAGTACGTCATACCGAGAAGAAGTGCCTCTTCTTGACTGGGAAGTAAAAATTTCTTTTGTTTCAGCCACACAGGAATGTGATACCAGTGGCTGAAACAACGGGAACATTTTGATTTCCCAGTCAAGAGGAGGCACTCCTTGGTTCCCCATATACTGCAACAAAACAGGACACTGATATGGAAGAGAATTGCGCCCAGGAAATGCAAACTGCCACACATACAAGTTGATATGAGAGCTGTATTGCATGAGCATATCTGATATATGTCTCTCCTAAATAGTGAAGAATTTATTCTAGGGACCTGCAAAAGTTGTCTTTAGTAACAGAGTCTCTCTTGTAACCATGTCTCTTGTATGCAATGTTGTTAACATGGCAAACATAGGGAAACCAACCGAACCATTTTCAAATGTATTTTATAACCGAGTGTCTCTTGTAACCATGTCTCATGTAACGCGATTTTACTGTAGTAAGTTTTCATTCACTTTTGCGCCACAGCTGTGAAAAAAGTTACTGGAAAATTTTAGTGAGCCAAGCTGTAGCTGACGCTATGCACTTCTTGCACAACTCTGTCGCGAAAAGGTAGGGTTCTGGAATCATACGAAATTAAGAACTCGTGTAAGGGCCATGCTTTTTTTTGCCGGATTCGAGGGCCAATTTTCGGGGTGCAAGCTGTGCGACATGCGATTCTTTTTTTTTTTTTTTTTTCCCCAGGTAAAGACAGACCAGTCAGTGAATGTGTGGCATTTATTTACCATTCAATCGTCACTCGGGGAGTCTTTCGACTCCGAGCTCCACTACATTCAGTTTAAAGCCTGCCGTGTAGCTACCAATATGCTCTCCCATCGTGCTATAATGGCAAGGCTCGACAGCAAGTCACGAAAAATAAGGCAGAGAGCACACAAGAACCACAACTACGGCATTCAACCACGCTATCACTACTCACGTGCCTTTGTCAGTCTCAGAGCAAAGCCAGGGGGGCCGAAGCTGGCGATGACGGTTCCAATATGGATTGCGGAAGCTTGCGGTATGATGATGATGACCCACGACTTTGGGTGCCATCAGTGGGCGGCATATTGCTTTCGAAATCACTCTAATGTTTATCTTTCAAATGCAACATATATGAATCCGTCGCAGAGCTGAGTACTGTGGGACTGATGCATGAGCACTAAACGCTGCAGCTCGGTGATTAAGCGTGAGCAGCATTTTTTTGGTGCAGCATTCCTTTGCTCTTCTGATGTGCCACTTCATTCCCCTTCAGGATAATAAAAGACAAAGGCTACTTGGCGGCTTTAGGGTCAAAGGGGTATGGTTTTTGCATTTTGGGCAGTTCTTTTTTCGCCCCGCCGGGGTGGCGCAGTGGTTACGGCGTTCGACTACTGTTCCCAAGGATGCGGGATCGAATCCCGGCCTCGGCGGTCGCTTTTCGATGGAGGCGAAAAGCAAGACGCCCGTGTGCTGTGCGATGTCAGTGCACGTTAAAGAACCCCAGGTGGTCGAAATTTCCGGAGTCCTCCACTACGGCGTCTCTCATAGCCTGAGTCGCTTTGGGACGTTAAACCCCACAAACCAACCAACCAGTTCTTTTTTCTTTTGCTTATTGTTTAAGAGGGTTGTAGGGATGAAACTGTCATGTAGGGTTAGCTTTGTTTGTTGTATTACACTAGCAGTGAAAATTTGAAGTTGCTGTCGCCAAGATCACAAATTTTGCTGCAAAAGCCCCCTTTTTCTGTTTTAAAGGCATCTTGCTTTCAAATGATTTTCTTTTTCTGCAAAAGTTACTTCTAGAGGCCTGTTGTCTATTCCACCACTGATGTGGTCTTTGTAGGACACTGAAGGGCTTTGCAATAAACCCTGTTCTGCTGGCCCTGGGGGAAATTTCAATCCCATTTCTCTGGCTAGGCAGAGAGCTCTAGACATGCCTAGAAATTGTTTGCCGTTTTGTGAAAGGGCAGAGTCGGTTTTGTACAGTGGTCTTTGCTCGTGTGCTGTATTATGCTGGGACAGTTTCTGTGGCATCGATCTTTGCGAGGTTCAGTTCGCTTTGCATGTAGGGCAAAAATGAACCTGTTTTTTTTTTCTCCCCTCCTCTCTTCTCTGTTGCAGTGAGGTGCCCCTAAAAATCTTGGCTCACAACAACCTGATCGGCCGCATAATCGGAAAAAGTGGCAACACCATCAAGCGCATCATGGAGCAGACGGATACCAAGATCACCGTGTCCAGGTGGGGGGCCGTGTTCTTTGTCGGTCTGACTGCCGCCATTGCCCCAGGGCTGCAGCCCAATCGGCTGCCTCAAATCATGCCTCAGAAAACGCATGAAATGGCTGGTTGTTCACAGCTGTTCGCGATGCCTCGAGTATTCAAAATGTGGTGGAGGAAGTGTCTCCGTCAGACAAAGAATAGCGAAACGAGCGGCACAAGAACTTCAGCTTTGTCCTCCATTCTCTACCGGTTTTTGTTGCGCAGGCATATAAAGCTCTGCAGTTTCCTTCTTTCTTTTTCTTTTTTTTTTTTTGTATATGTAGTTGGGAACAGAAAATTATAAGAAATGTGTTAGCTTGCAGAAATTAGGATTTTCAGAAAACAGGCGCACTAAATTTTTTAGCATTTTTAGTCTGCGCTTGTCAATCGTCGTGTGTGTTTTCTTCTGCCCCTGTCCAAGTATTAGCGCTAATTCCTTCTTAAATTTTTTAGTCTGTCCGCTCTCAAGTGTTTTTCTCTGGAAGTGTATTTGGCGAGCGTTCGAAATAATTAAAATGGACGAACAGCTGCAACGTTTCGCAGGGGTAGGGAACAAGGAGACCCTTCTCAGTCGCTTCTCTGTAGTCTGAAGGGCTAGCACACGCACACAAAAAAATAAAATGTCCGACGTGGCCAACACAGATTACATTACTTTAATGCTGAAAAGTACAGTAGGTGTAGAATTTTGCCATGAAATTAATGGTGGTGGTGCCGTAACCGGTAGCCACGAGCTGCATATGAAGCTCTCCCATAGGATTTTGGTGACTCTTTGTGAGTACGCATTGAAGGACTTTGTCCATGCATAAAATTGGTACAGGTATTACAGGCTGTACTGTAAGCAGAAATTGAACAAAAATTACAAGAGTTCAGTGCTGCGGGTGACCAAGCGTTCTTCTTTTTCTTCCTCAGCCCACATATAAAGCCCCGCTTTAACTAAGCCGTATGAATGTGCCTTAGTGTCCTATAGGGATAACGTGAATGCCAGGGCCCTAGCAGGCTGATTCTGACATAGTTGTCCCATGTGAAACAAGAGACCCAAGTTGGCAGCTCCTGTCTACTGAGCCGAGACTCCAACTGCGCCACGCCGACCGCTTAAGTCGGGAGCCCATCTCTCGCTTTTGTGTCACGTGGGGTGTGACGTCACAGTGTCACGTGGGTAAGATGTACGTGGCTACCGCCGCGCTATGCTGAAGGCTCGAAACCTAAAGTAGTATTGCTTTTGCAATAAAAAGATGCAGTCCACTGTGAGAACGGTCAAAATTGCAAAAGTAAAATGGGGGCTCTTACACTAGTATATACAGGTCAACATGGTCCTGTAATGCTGTGTGCTGTCTTCCTCTCGCAGCCTGCACGATGGCAGTGCCCTCCACCTGGAACGGGTGATAAGCATCAAGGGCAAGCCCGAGGGTGTGTGCCGGGCCGAGCAGCTGGTGAGCGCCAAGCTGCGCCAATCGTACGAGAGTGACTTGGCGGCCCTGGCACCCCAGAGCATGATGTTCCCAGGCCTGCACCCAATGGCCATGCTGTCGGCCTATCCACCACCCATGCATGGCCCCGCTCGGCCACCCCACTACCGCGGGGGTGGCCCCTACGGGGGGGGCCCTCACCCACCGGCTGTAGGCGGAGGTGGCTACATGGGCGGCCCCCATGGCCCGATGGGTTACCCACCGGCTGGACCGGGGGGCGAGGGCCGTGAGCTGGTCTGCCTGTACATCCCCAATGCAGCCGTCGGCGCCATCATTGGCACGGGGGGCAGCAGCATCCGCGACATGATCATGCTCTCGGGGGCCTCCATCAAGGTGTGCTTCCGGAGACTGCTTCACTGTGCTGTTGTATGCAGGTTCTGTGATTGTCCCGAGCTGCTGCACGGAACTACCCTTGCACGTTGGCTATAGTTAAATGGCAAACATCTTGGTCAAATTGTTTAGACTGACACGTGCGGCATTAGCTTAGGTGGGATATGCATGGTGGAATCTGCCAATAACTCAGGGGTGGAAGCGCTGCTCCAATTGCTCCAGTCTGCTCCAAACTGCTTTCCCTGCTCCATCCTGCTCCAAAATGCAATATTGCTCCAAAACTGCTCCAAACTAGCTGCCTTGATGTTCTGCCGTCGAATTTAGCAGGACACAGGAGCAAGGTCACAGCACTAGGGGCAAAGATATAATGTATCTAGAAAGGTTAATGAACTATTGGCAACAGGCAGTGCAGTAAAAAAAAGCTGAAGGATGAAGGTTACCCTTCAGTGCCACCTATCTTTCCTAAAGGCACTACTGTCCAGTGCTCATCAGGAATTTATCAGCATAGGGGTGAGATCAGAAAGGATATGCACAAGATAGAGAATGGAAATGTTATGCCCGTTAATCTGAGCTCCAAATTAGTTCACATTGAAACTTGACATTTGAATCTATCAAGTCATAATAGGCGAACACTTCAGGCCAGACTGGGTGTTCAGTTATGAAGTGCACCAGCAAGCGTTCTGTTTGCTGCTAGTACTTTCCATGTTGTTGCTAAGGTCAGCCTCCATTATACAGTACAACCTCGTTAATTCGAAGTCATCGGGACCGCAAGAAATCTTCGAATTAAGCGGGTTTTCGAATTAACCGAACACACCAAGAAATAAGACTTAGGCAAAAAAATTTGTTGCAGGAACGTGTTACCTTTATTCGGCATATTTTGAATTACTACTGAAAGTAATCAGAGATGCTGGTTTGCCGCGTCCAGTAGTTTGCGGCTCCTAAGGTCATGCTCTCGAGTTGGTCAAATAGACGAAACATCTCTGAACTTCCACCGCGGCACTCAACAAAACTGCGGATAGCGTTCAGCGATCCGATACACCAAGAGCAGGTGTGGAGGCTCGTCGGTGTCGTCGTTGCTACCGTCGCTGTCATCGCACATGTTCGTACCAGCAGTGATCTCACTCTCCAAGTCAGAGTAGCCAGTCTGCTCTTCACTCTCAATGTTGATATACTCGGCGAAGCCGACTGCGTTGGACTCATCCTCGGTCTTCGAACAAGCGGCCAACTCGGTCTTCGAACAAGCGCTCTTGCCTGCTTCCTGGATCAAGCAGAACTTCTGCTGCAGCGTTAAAGTCTTGTACTTTGGCATTTCTGCACTGCTACGGTCACAAAGCTAGCACTTCTGCAGAGTCCCGCCCAAAAAAAACGGCACAGTAGCCGACCCCTAACCGCAGCGCACAACACAAAGAAATGGCGCAGGCGAGACCGGCGTGGCGGTGGTGGTGGCGTACTTGCAGCGTCGGAGGCACGGGGAAAGAGTGGGTGAAGCACACCAAGGGATGGAGTGGGGGCGAGGTCACATGATAAAAACCGGTATGCCCGCCGTGTTGCAGTGAAGCACGTCTTCTCTGCAGGAGCGTGTTTCGGCGGTGCGCGAGGCGCACTGTGGACCGATTTTTGTGCAGAGAGTGCTCCGGCTGGGGCGCTTCGCCTATAAATCATCACCATTACTATGTGGCTTTGCCTCGCGGCTCCGTAGGGCCGTCGTTTCGCCGGGTTCGCGGCGAAACGTGGATCAGGCATTGCCGCATAGCAGTCCAAATTTTCGAATTAACCGGGCTGGCGCAGGCCGCCTGTTCGAATTATCCGGCCAAATTTACATTGGAAAGTACGGGACCGCAGAAAACCTTCGAATTATCCGGGATTTCGAATTAACCGAGTTCGAATTATCGAGGTTTTACTGTATATCTTTACATGCTTTGGTCGTTTGTCTTGTCGGAGAGGAGTGCAAAGTTGGAAAGGCATTGAACTTGCATAAAAAGGAATCAGATGGGAGGTTTTATATTTCAAAACTAAAAAAACGTCAATTATCAAAGGAGTATGCTTTAGAAACATGCTCCAAAACATCATTCAAATGCTCCAAAACTCTCTTTTCGTTGCTCCAAAGCTGCTCCGAAATGGCTTTATTACTGCTCCCAAAGCTGCTCCAAAATGCTCAAGCCTGCTTCCACCCCTGATAACTGTTCGGACCATCACAAGCGATTTTTTCCGTTAAACTGTCACATCTAGACAAAATACAATATTCTACTAGAAAAAAAGGTCACAGAAAAATTGACTTTGCTTTATTTTGTTCACAATTACCGTAAAATCCCGAATATAATACAGACACCCACATAATGCGAGGTGCAATTTGGGGGCAGCAAAACGGGAAAACGTTTTTACCCGCGTATAATGCGAGTGAGGGAAATTTTTCGAAAGCCTTTATTTTCACAGCATTTTGCGCTCTTCATTTCATGGGCTGTCGTCGTCTGTCAAACTCTCTTCAGAAAGTCCTTTGTCGGACATATCCGCCCACAAGAAGTAGTCTTCTGTCCCGTCGAGTGCATTGGAGATGCTGCATTTCCTAAAAGAGCGGGAAACAAGCAAGCTCCTCAGGAATGCTGGCCCAAGCATCCGCAATCCAGCTACAAATGATTGCTGGAGAGGCCCGCTTAAGTCGCCCGGTGGTTGGGATTTCCGGAGTGCTCTACTACGGCATCTCACTTAGCCTGAGTTGCTTTGGGTCGTTAAGCCCTACAAGCCAACAACCTTTTTGGTTCTCAAATCTTGTTTCCCGTTTGAAGCCCACCATTTGCTAGCAGTGAGGAATGTAAATGTATCAATCACATGGGCCTGCAATGCAAAGCTGAAGTCATTGAGTGAGGGGAAATAAAACTTTTTGTAAGACAGCTTTGGAAGTTCTGACATTCTTTCTTTGCACTCTCATTGCAAAGGTTGCTCAACCAAACAAGGATGACCCTGCTGATGCTCACGAGAGGAAGGTCACCATTGTTGGAACTCCAGAGTCTCAGTGGAGGGTAAGCGACTTCATCTGTCCTGATGCTTTGATGCACCTTTTCACTTGCCACTTTAGGGCACTCAGTTTACAGCTAATGCTTGGCAGGTTAAAAAACAAAAATAAAAATAGAACAATAGAGGTGTGCCAACATCACATAGCAAACCAAAACTGTTTCCAGTTCCTCGTGCTAGCAAGCACGCTACAGGAGGCTCGGTGGATGGTGTTAAGTCAGCGAGCTTGCATGTGAGGACCAGCAGGCTTGAATGTGAGTGCAGGACAAGTCAGGTCGTGCAGTGAAGTCTGTCTCTTCATTTTCGCTTTCCTGAGACGCTTCTACTCCGTTCTGCAAATTTTGGCTTTATGATTACATTTATTTCACACTCTATAGCCACTGATAGCAGCAACTACGTGCTCGCGAACCTTTAGATTAAAGGGGTCATGCAGTGCCTAAAATGGGGTAAAACAAATCGGTCGAGAGATAGGTACTCCCTCACAAGTCAATTCACCGCAAGAATTTTTTAGCTATCTTAATTAACACCAGAAATATCGGCGATTAAAAATGGCACTCCTCCTCGCTCCCCTCAACTCAACACTGAGACACCAGAAAAAAAACGAAGAAAACAGCTCGGGAAGTCCGCCCCGCCCACGAAGCGCCATCGGGTGACGCTCGGTTCTCAGACTTCATCGTCGCGCCTGTTTTCCCCGAGCGTCTCCCATGCATTCACGGTCTCTGCCTTTCCCGTCCCGTCTGCGTTTGCATAGCTTTCAACCTTGTCTGCTGTCTTCCTTGGCCGCCGGTTTCTTCAATTTCTTGACCTCTCGAAATTGTGTGCGACAGCAGCCCAAATGACTCGGGTCGTTCGCGAGTGCATACCTGCAGGTGGGAAGCTGCTGTCCACACATACCGGTGGCCGCCGCAGAGGGAGCACTTTCCTTCATACTCCTGTCCCATTCAGTGCAAATTAGCGTGCACTCCTGCCGAGCACGGCTTTCTACAAGACCACTTTCTTCTCTCGCACTGCCGGGGTCAATCTCAATAATTTTGATTCATACCATTTCCCGGGTCCTGTCAAGTCCGAAAAAACGGTCGGCGACTGTAAAACCTTATTATTTACATCTTATGGTAGTGCCTCTTTAACATAAATGCATTATGTCTACAAATACAACTAGCTTAATTTCATGTAGACATCAAAGCCTTGCGCTTGCACAGCGTCGTCTTCCACTGTTTCTGTCAATTAAGAGGCAGTGGGTGAACAATGCGTGTGACAGTGGAGTGTAGCAAGGCCGCACACGCTAGCCTCCACTTCTTGCTACCGCTGCCTCGTGTTTCGCGCTGCACGGTGCTGCGAATGTTCAGCCGTTCCTTCCCTTCCTTATTTCTCGCTTCACCTTTGTCTTTTACTCTCTGAACAGGCTGCGCCACCTTTTTTTCCCATTCGTAGCCAGCTTTGTTTTTTCTTCCTACGCTCCGCATGCTTTCCCTCACTGTTTCAGTGCCTACGTAAAGTTGGCTTCTTGGAGCTGGTGAGTTCGGTGGTAAAGCCATTTAAAAAAAGTCGTGGTTCTAGGTAGCATGCGTGCGTGCGGCAATGTCATTTCGTGAGTATACGTCACCCCAGCCAAATGCACCTTACTATAACGGACTTTTATGAACAATGTATTTGTTATAAAGGGGAAAATATGTACCAGTAACGTCTTTACTATAAAAGGGAAAACATGTATAGTCATTAGCAATATGAACTATAACAAAGTTTGATATTCATTTATTTATTACTCTATAATTTTGTTTGGCAAGAACAGATTATTTAGTTTTTTAAGAGGTTTCCTTTGCATGCATAATATCCGTAGGTCGCCTTGAAATTTCATAGACAAATACCGAGAATGCTCGCAATTTTGTGCAAAATGTTCTTGTTCATATTGCTCATGGCTGTACACTCGTCTATGGAGGGTGAACTGAGACTTCAGTTTCGCTTTACTATATCAGAGTTTGCTATAGCAGGGTTGTACTGTAATGAAGTAACGCCAGGCTCCTTCATTATAGTGTGGTTCAGTTGCATATACAGTATGACTGTATGTTCTGCTTAGCAACCGTGTTGGCTCAACACCATCTGAAACAAAAGCCTGCCTTGCTGTGATAGCCTGTAAAGAGCAGTGCAGATTCTGGTATTTGTAGGTCACTCAGTGCGTGTGTTTTCCTTCCTCGCTTTCATGCAGGCGCAAAGCATGATCTTCAACAAGGTGTGCTACGAGGGCTGTGTGGCCAACCAGGACGGTACTCTGAGGGTGGAAATCTTAGTGCCTTCCAGCCAAGTGGGACGCATCATTGGGAAGGGCGGCCAGACTGTGAGTACCAGTTATTTCTTCATATTTAACACTTTCCTGTCCGCGCCTATTTCCATCGATAGCCCGCTATTGACAGCGAAACTGCGTCAAACCGACTCTGAACGTCGACTGCCATTCCCTGATAAGTGTCGCCCGCTATCGATGGTTCAATTTTCTCGCTTTCGAAGTGCTTATTGATAAGTGGCGCCATTCAGTGGGAAATAGAATGCTTCTTTCAGTTTTGTTGTTGATTTTATTTTTTTCCGCTGTGTCACTCTTGTCCAGATGGTCTCCGGAGTAGGGTGATGAAAATTTTGAGAAGCTTGTGCGTCTCAAGTATGCAACCAGAGCTTGTGCTGCTGTTTACCACAACTACAAAAGCAACTCAGAGGGGGCGCTCGCTTGGCTTGCGGAAACCAAGCGATATCGCAAGCACTTTGTGTGCTGTGTAGGCTGCGTAGGTTCAACATGCTAGCTTTGTTAGGAATGCGGAATGTCGTTGGACCGGTCGCTGGCAGCCGTGTAGTGCAGGCGAGACTGGAGGAGAAGGTGGGGCAGTGGCGTTTCCATGCAACCGAGCAGAGCACTGCAGAGAAGCCACTGCGGCGGACGATTTAAGCCGCTCATGCTCTTTCTTCCACTAATTTTCTTTTCGTCGAAGGTATTATACAATCAGTTATATTTACCGGGAAACCGTGTTAACCGAAAAGCAATACATTTACCTTGTGGGGCATTTTTTGCTGCTCACGATTTTGATCATATTGTTTTGTGGCGGCAAGAAAACGGGAACAGGGAACAGAGAGATGTTTGATGACAATGAGATGACGTTTAATGAAATGCTAAGGGCCTAGTGCGAGCGCTCCTGCCCGTGCCACTGCCCCGCTTCTTTTTCCTTGCTCATCCGTAACATGACCCGGGGCCACCGAGTGATCGTCCCGATCTTGGACGAGGAAGTTTACCGATGTTGATGATTCCATGGCATGATGATGGACGTGTCTGGATGCTTGAAGAAGAGGAAGAACAGAACGGCTTGCCAACACGATTCCAGATGAACCTTGGCCCAGGACCCTCTTGGGCCACACGTTGCCTTGACTCGATGGCGGAGGCCAAGGCACGCATCGCATGGCATAGACAGGGGAGGATGTCTTCAAGTGTAGTGGTGTCTTGGGTCGTGGGGTCACATATGCTGGTGCGGGTCTGTCCTTGTGTCTTGTGGTCATGTGTGGCGTCTCGGGTCAGTCTCTCCTTCACCATGTCTTGTGGTCAGGGCGGGGGGACGAGGCAGAAGAACGGCAAGGTCTTGCTGTGTCCGGCAGGCTGGGAAACAGCCGTGCGATGCCTCCTAACCTTCTGCCGACGACGCAAGAAGTCTCAGGGTGCCGAAGCTGTGGATGAAGTACCCCGCACCTTCCAGCCAAATGTTACGTGGTGGCAAGCTGATGAAAACAGAACAGGGAACAGAGAGATGTTTAATGACAATGAGATGACATTTAGTGAAATGTTAGTGGTCCTAGCGCGAACGCTTCTGCCTGCGCTACTGCCCGCTTCTTCCTTGCTCGTCCGTAACTATTTGAACAGGGAACGTAAGGTTCTACTGTATATAACGTAGATTGCTGTGTAGACATCGATCCCTAAACCCTTCTGCCTGCCCCCCTTCCGAAGTTGGTTCCAAAATATTGACATTTTCACAAAGGGTGAACGGCACTGCTCATAGCACAGAGATGTATTGACGACTGCCCACCTTAACCGTACAGTCAAACTGGCATTCCTTCCCCTCCGCCTCCCTCTTTATATGACATGACAGTCATTAACCTGTCAGAAGCAAATGGAAAAAGGCATTAATGAGGACTCCTTGCTCACAAATGTTTTTATTATTTATTTCTGCTATGCAAAATTTACTCTCATATTGCTATTGTGTGGGTCTATATATATGTGGGGTGCCTGAGGGGCTCTAAGTGATGAAATTTTTCTTTTCAGTGTATGGGGGGGGGGGGGGGGGGGGGAATCAGTGAATTGGTGCTGGAATGCCTAATTAGATGCATTATTGACAGATGCTAACGTAGAAAGTAGTGAATTATTGTGGTACTTCTAGATTACCTAAACATGGCTTGTAAGCTTGGAAATTTCAGTTATCGTATATTTCCGATTATAAAACTTCGGAGCAAAAAAAAAATTGACCCTGAAATAGGCCGACATTAAGTCGCCCTGCAGCCATAGCTCACCAATATGTTTGTCAGAAGACCGAGACATTCAAGGACATTTATTCATACACAAAATGCCTCTTGTGATTCGTCATCACTTGCGAGAACACAGTCGCGGTCATCTGAACCACTGCTGTTGCTGTTGACGTCGGAAGTGGTCATGAGGGGCCACTTGGGGTGAACGCCCGAGAGACTATGCCAAGCTTTGTTGAAGCATGTACCTTCACTGCATTGGCAAACACTCGGGCTCTAGCTCCTTTGGCCGGGAACCTAGTCTCGAACCGCATCATCAACAGCATGGTATTATCCCAACTTCGGTCCACGAAAGGAACAGACTGTGGCAGCGCGTGCGAAGACGTTAACACGTCAAATTTTTGCCCTCCTGCAGCATTGTTTTCCAGTTCTGTGTAGAGTATCACTTGCCCCCTGAAAGCCAAGCTGTATGGCTGCCGAGGTTGTGGTGGCTTGTTGCAGTCTGTCACATACGCCAACCACGCACGCTGCTGACAGCCGACGATTCTGTGCCGAAGAAGCGAAGTGCTAAAATGGCGACTGGGCATGAAAAGATGGTCAAAGGCGTTCCCAAGAGCATTTGACTGGTCACGTGGTTTTATTGGATTGGACATGAGACATGGCATTGCCAGTTATAGCATGGAATGTCATATGAAGACAAAAAATTGGGCGTATATCTTAGGTAAATTGCTTTTTTATTATTATTTTTGGAGCAGTCATTTACAAATGAAAGAAAAAAAGGATTGACTTATAATTGGCAGCATGTATGTCGATGTGACTCCTTTCATTATGTATACGACGCAGGTCAGGGAGCTTCAGCGGCTGACGCGCGCCCTCATAAAGCTGCCTGAGGAGAGCCAGAACGCCAACACAGAGGAGACTCCAGTGCACATTTTGGGCGACTTCTTCAGCACTCACGTGAGTGCCCCTCTGCCTCATTAAGGGATTCAGGAAAATTTTTATCTTTTTGCAGTGTAAACAGTGATGGTCTGGTATTATGTAGCTAGCTCTGTAATATACATGGTGAAATTCTTATGTCGCATTTTTTTGCAAGGTAATGGCAAGAATAAAAAAACAAACTACCAGCCAGGAATCTAGCGCCGTCAAAGTCATTCAGATCGTGAGAAATGTTTCATGTATTCAGGTTAAGTCTTTTCAAATTAACCCAACAATGCAAAAAGTGGTGCCTTGACAAAAATTTTCATTGCCAGAGTGTGCTGCTCATACTCTTCACCTGCATTCCGCCGCCACACTTTGCTTTGTAGTTTCCCAAGTGATGGCATAGTGGTGTGCGTGCAGCTTAAAGCAATAAATTATATGGTGCAAGCTCGCTAGATTGAACTTCATAAGACTGCGGAAAAAAAAACAAACAAACTTAGAGTTATCGAATGACCTCTAAAAAAATAGCAAAAGCCATAGGACAAAACAATAAAATTGTGCGACGGTCACCTTTCTTTTTAGACCAGAGCAGCGCAGTCATCTTAGTTCGCATTCCCATCAGTGCTTTATTGCATGCGCACTGCTGGGAGTGTCAAGGCACAAATGCCTGAAAATGTTGCAAAGGGAGAGAGCTTTTTGGAGGGAAAAAAATTGTGAAAGAATTGATTTTTAATAGAATAGATTTTTAATAAATGAGACTGCAGATTGGTAGAAAAAGAGCTCAATTTCGAATTTTCTCATTTCCAGAGTCAAATTTTAATTGTACAATCGCTCCAGACAGATTTTGAAGCACAACTACGCTATTTCATTGACACGTGCCAGTCCTCCTACGGTAACAATCGCTGAAATCTTGGTCTCATTTGAAAGAGGAGCTTTTCAGTTTGACGCCGGAACTTCGCACGTTTCTGCTTACTGTTTGCGGAGGGAAGTGCGCTAAAAAGAAGTCTCAATGTGTGCTGCTGTTCGTGTCTGGCTGTAGTGAGTGGGAGCATGCACTGCGTGTGCGAAGTTGCAGCGCATGGGTTATTTTGCGCTGTCTTGCCAGTAGCTGATTTAATTCTAAATTATGCGATCCTCATTGAATAGAATCTAGAAATGTGGATTTTTTTTTTCAGCTGCAAGAAATAGAAATGTGCTTGTCAGAAACAGAAGCCTGTTGTGGACCTTTGCACGTATAGTCAAACCCGCTTATTATAATATTGAAATGACAGCAAAATATTATTATTATAACCAATAATTATAACTGGGGTATGTCAAAAAAGGAAAGAAATGACAAACTTCATAGAACTTAACAGGTATTGATTTCTTCGCAGGAAAAATCTGTCAGTCAGCTTTGACTGTTTCATGGCACATTCAGTTCACATCTCCTTGTAGGGTACCTGAATATTTTTTTTTTTCACATGCTGCCAAAGTGGGAGCATTTAGCAAAAAATGAAAGTCCCGGAGAGATTCTTTAAGGCATCCTTTGCACATCCTTTTTATCATCCCTGTGCATCGTCACCGTCAACATGCAAAAATTCAAGTCTTGACATGCCACTACTATCATTACATGGTTGGGAGCTTCATGAAACTTCATGTCACTAGCATTCCATACGAAGCCCGCTTTTCAGCAGCAATTCTCGACGAGAGATCTGATGAGCTTGCAGGACTGAGTGTACAGTGACAGAAGGAAGGAAAGCATTCACATTTTCTAAAAGAATGTTCATTTTGGAGAGATAGTTAAGTAAGCAAAACTTGAAATTTCTCCAACCAACATTTTTTATTTTACAAAACCAGACGTTTCGGAGCTGGCTCGGCTCCTCCTTCAAGGGTGCATGACGCGGGGCTGCATGCAGCTGTAAGTAAAGGAATGGACGAGGGGGAAAAGGGAGGAGAAAGGGGAGGGAAGAGATGGGTGTGAAAGAAATGAGTCTCTTACAGGTGGTTTCTGGTGGCCAGGTATAATTGTTACCAATAATTTGCTAGACAGCATTGTTACCGTAGAAAACATAAGACGCTGACGGTGCCGCGTTCGTCCGTTGTCAACGCTAGAGCTCTTGTTTGCACTGCCTTCATTTGCAGCAAAAAATGAGTGCTTTGCTAGTGGTGAGTTAAAAGTAATAATTGCTTTGCCTGCTAGATTTGTCAGCTTGATAAAGAAATGAGATTATTTTTTTCTTTACTTTGTGAATTTGCATATATTTTTGTTTGTACTAGTTTTTGTTCTTGTCGTGTTCGCGCTGTTCGGCAACCCTGCCGGTCGTGCTCTTCCGGCTGGCATCACCTGGCAGGAAATTGCATCCAACACAGGGGTCTCGAACACCTCTCCTGCGTGGAGGGATTTCTTTACTTTAGTTTTTTTGTTTTTTTTTTTTTTCTTAGACCACTTGCGTAGCTTTTGCAGCATTGAATCACAAATGTATGGCACAAAGTATAGTTTCGTTCTAACGCTTTCTGCCGCTATAGACCTCCTTCATGTTTGCAAACAAACAAGACGATCGAGGTGGCGCTGCTCTCGTCGCGATCCCACGGTAGGCAAAAAGCACGACCGCGGCCGTGGCACTGTGGCTAAGCTTGCCAAGGCCGTGTTATTGTGATCTGTAGGCGCCTTCTTGGCAGACGAAATGACCATGTGCTAGTATTTCGTGAGCCTCAGCGGTGAGGACAAATACGATACATTGAAACGTACACGGCGTGCAGATACGCACCCGCACGCCGTACCGATGGAGATTGGGTTCAAGGCGCCCAAGAGAAGCGTTGCTGCCAGCCAGAGAAAATGACCGACGTTGACATCTATTTGCTGTTTTCTCCCAGAAAATTAGGCGCAGAACGTATACAGAATTACAAAGCTTCGGATGCTTACAACTACTTTGAGTCGAGTAAGCTGACGGTGATTTTTCTCGCCATAAATAGCGCGCGCAAACCGCGTACGAAATAGTCCGCTTGAAGCATCATTGCGTTATCGGATGACTCTTCACACCGAGCGGCAAATGAGCGTTCTTGATAAGCACGAAGCACCTCGCTAGCGTCGAGTGGCTGTATGGTTAGGATGATTTAGGTCAGCACGGCAACAGTAGCCTTGACACCGCACGGATTTGCATACCAATTCGTTGAAATCACAAAGCGGCGCTTCTTTTATATCTGCTCTGTTCGTGGGCGGCTGTCGTCGTTAATGCTAGCAATTTTATCCCGGGTAGTCACGCTTAAAGCTTCCATTATCATTACGAGCTGCAGCGGCCGCTGTGGTTCCGTGGGTTCCGGCAAAATCGTCCCAGGAAAAAATGGTCCCGGAAAAAATGGCCCCAGATAAAACGTCCCCAAACAGATGGAATCAAACGTACTGCAAAGTCGAGCTTTCGCCTTGCCTGGTGCTTGGCTTTTCAGCGATGAATAGCGCTCATTCTAATCAACTTTTACTGTTCTTATCTTACATCTGCGTTTGTGATTTTAGCTTTAACATTATATCTTGAACCCCGCTGTTTTATTTATTTATTTTTTTTTTTCACGTTTTGTAGTTCTGTTTACTAAAGGCGTAGACTGAGTTTCCTCGTGTCTATAGCCGCAGTAATGTATGCTACAGTGATTCTTTCTACTCGTCCGCTTGAAATTTGCAAAACATGGTACTGATGCCATGCGTTTACAAAAAAAAAAAAAAAAAAATCATTTTGGCGCCGAAATTTGTGCGGTCGAGGACAAGCACGTCTCTCGAATGTGTAATATTACCCGGGTGGTTAGACCTATAATAAAGAGAGATATTTCCCAGCTTGGAAACTGACAACTTATGCACTGCATAATACTCGCTGGATGTTATATAGTGGTGGGGTTCTTTTTTTTTTTTTTTTTTTCGCAATGCTTTCTCGCCAAGCCTTCTCCAGTTCCTGTAAATGTGTAAAGCACCCAGATGACCCAGTGCCCCGACAATGGTTATATCTATTCTAAAGAAAAAAAAAAGGCATCCAATAAGATGTTCAGTTTTTTGCGAAGTGAGTTCCGGGCAGATTTTCAGTCAATTTCTTCGGTGACATTTTTTCCTAGGGGCCGCTTCCTGAGGGGACTTTTCTGCACGTTTTTTCCGGGGCCGTATATTCCACGGACCTTCTTTTTCGGGGCTGTATCTTCTGGGGACCTCTTTCCTGGGGTCGTTTTTACTTTCACCCGTGGTTCCGTAGTTAAGGCGGCCCAGTTCGGTCTCGGCAACTGTGGCCGCGTTAATGTAGGATAAGCCCTCCCAACTCGCATTCACAATCAACCGCTGTGAATACAAATAAAAGCACTCAGCATAAATAAAAAAATTCAGCTCCAACCCAATTGATTAGTAGCTGCCAACGTGAAGTGGGAATGTTCATCAGGAAGTAGATTAAAATAATTTGACGTGAACGCGGCCAAGCTTATGCAACATATATATACCACGGATCGAGGAGTGCAACACTGATCTCTCGCGTAGCAGCTCACTGCGCATACATACAATTACCACAGCAAAAAAAAAAAAAAAAAAAAAAAAAAAAAAAAAAAAAAAAAAAAAAACGGGCCTGAGGAACAGTTTACATAGGTAAAACATCTATGCATGATCCAACAAAGAAACAGGCCTACGCATTACAACATATATATGATGGTCGTCTACATATGTTACCTGCGCACCCGCGCCCGCACCGGCACTAAAACAGTACCAAGATCCCATCACGCGTCGTAAGAAGGCCAAACCCGAGTTATTCGCGACCTTTAATCCGGTAGACCGCTCTGGCGTAAAGGTGAATAAGCTCCAGCTTAGCCGTGACGAAGTGTTTGCCGCATATTCGATGAGCAGGCATCGGTAGCCAGCCTTAGCGCTTCACCGCGGCGGCCCACCACTGTTTACGGCGGCCATTGTAGGGCAAGAAACCTTTGCAAGCTTACTAAACTTCCTCTAGTGTGCCTTTCAGCACATGTCACAGCGACGCGATAAGTCGGCATGGTGCTCTGCATTTCCCGGCAGCAGCAAGCCATCGCGTAATCACGGTAGGCAAAGCGACAGAAGTGTTGTTTTGCCTACCAGGCGAAAGTCACTAACGACGACAGCGCCACCGCATTTTCGTGACGTAGCCGGAGTGAAGGAGGTCTATAGGAGTATAGTTTCGTTTTCCGCGCGGTAACGGAGCTCCACTAACAACCGCAGAAAAGCTCATGCCACATACAGTTAAGGAGGGAGGCTACCTTTGAATACCAACTTTGTTGTTTCTTGAGATAATTGAATGAAATTTTCAGGGTAGACTCATGGCACAGCCACTTGAATAACTGCAAAGTTTCATAGAGCTGCGCACATTGGTACTCAAGTTAGAGAAGTATATCAGAATGGTTCACATGGGTTCCTTGTACCATGCCTGGTGAACTTGCAAAATGTGTTGGCACTATGAAATTCATTATGAAGGTTCCTGAATAGGTACCACAGGGCTAGACAGAGCCCTTTTTTTTTGTTTAATTTTTCTGCCGAAAAATTTTAGCAGTGCATTGAGGTTAGTGCCACTAATTGGACTTGCATTAGCCTAATTTTGATTGTTTATTATAAATTCCAGACTCAATAATTTGAAAAAATGAGCTTGTTTTGCCCTCGGAAATTTATTCAGGCACAAAATAAAAAAAACCAGGTGGGAATCCGATTAGCGGTTCCAGAAATACTGCGGGAATAAGCAACCATACGATGAAAAAAATTCATTCTGAGAAAATGGCCCTTGAAGTTTAAAACAGCGTTTTTAAGTCTAAAGTTTGTTTTTCACTGCAGCACGTTGTGCCTCCACCTCCCCGATTCCCTCGGAAAGTGCATTTTCATGCGAACAGCGGACGACGCTGACGACGCGTTATCGCTTGCGATGACAGACGCGATACGGGAGGCCGAGATCGCCGAGGTTGATATGGTCGGTACAGCAGGCACACTTCAAACGCCGGCTCCTTACGTTGACGCGAAAGATATGCAGTTGGAAGTGGCAGCGCAGTCGGTCTAGTAGTGATGTAGCAGAAGCAGCACTAATAGAAGAGTCTCCGCGCCCGTTGGCAACGCCCTTCGCTAACTTCGCGATTCGGACGGCATTCACAGAACGACGACGTATGCAGTGTTTTGAACTTCTTAGCGCGCATCGTAGCCGACCGTGCAATAATCCACAAAGTGCACATAACCGTTCAAAACACGCCACCAGAATTCGTAACGAGCGATGATCACTGCGATCTCAAAATGGTGAAACGTGAAGCGATTCAGCGAGCGCACAAAGAATTTCCAGCTCAGTAGGCAGCCGGAGCAGACGCGCCGGGGAGGGGCCACCGAGTCAGCAGTTGCGCGATCCCCCGCGTTCTCACGGAGCGCGCGCTTTGTCCAATCACAGCCTGAATTCGGATGCGGGAAGCTCAACAATCCCTGTGAGGTCCCCAATCACAAGCGAGCCATGCTTCTGCTATGCCGCGGACGCCGCCAGCGAAGGCAATATGTAAAAGGGCAAGCATTCACAAACAAAACAAGATCAAGATGGCAGCGCTCGGTTCAGCGGCAGAGAAATGGCGCGCCCGAAGTTTGGGTACTTTTGCTGTTCGCTCGCGACTCTGGGGCTGCTGCGCCCAGTTGTATATTTAATTTAAAGCAGTTCCACGATGAATTAGGCATTTATAATTATAGGAAAGGTAGTTTATAACATATACAGCCGAGATATGTACTTTTTGAAAAGCCAACTTTTCCGCGATTTTTCGACTTTCAAAGCCCGCATCCCCCCTTAAACTTCAATATAACGAAGTCGGTAAAATCGGCACCTGAATTGTGACATTGAAGTTACATCGAAATTAGGCTCTTAACATGCAAATAAAATTCTCAAATAGTGTTCTCGAATAGTCAGTCACTTCCTTGCATTCAACAACGGCATTATGCACCGTTCATAGGCCCACAACGACCGCATAGCCTCTTCCTCTCCTGTAGAGCCCGCGAGACGCCTCAGTACGTCAATGGCATTGACTACTTCACGGGAGGTAGAGATGTCGTCACACTAGTCCTGATTTTCCGTTTCACCGTCACTCTCACCTTGTAATTCTTGAACCACATCGTTCAGGATGGATTCCGTGGTCACCTCTTCTGTCACAAAAACATAGGAATCACACAGGACCGCGCCACCGATGAGAATGTTTTGTGCCCGGGTTGACGTGAACCACTTGAAAATGGCTTTATGCACGTCTTCATAGGTCGCTGCCTTCAACCTTTTCTGCTGGCTGCTTGTCCCATTTTTTAAGGAGTCTATGATGGATTCCTAGAGCTCAAAATCATGGAGAGCGAACTTTTTGGTATCCCGAACTTTGCGGCGACATCTTTCTTCTTTTCGCCGTTCGAGACACCATCCAGTTATACTGGCCTTCACTTCTAGAGAGCACTTTTCGTTTGCCACTCATGCTGCTGGAGCGGAGCCGCCAGACAAGCGTCACGACTACGACGACGATAACGAGGGACAGGCCACCAGTCACGCAACAATGCGACATCAAACAAATGCACACACGCTGCAAGCACACTTGCGCTGCGCGAAAAATAGGCATAAACTGGGTAGGGAGCCTGCATGCTGTGCCGTGGCGCCTAAACTGGGCCGATGCTTGTGCTGCCTAGTGAAGTTGCTCAGCACCATGTTTGCATCTCTCGCGCATTAGTACATCAGATGGTGCAGCGTATGCCACATCGTGTCATCATCGTCATCGTCACATTTTTAAGTAAGGTTGACCTACCTTGGCCGCACTGCGCTTGTTTTCAGGCTGCGTGCGCTTTGATGGGCGCTGCTATCAACCGCTCAGGTTCATGGTACACCTCTGTTCAGGCATTGAGCCTTCAACTAAATTCCATTACATTGAAAGTTTGGTGAAATTTACTTCATTATAGGGGGCTAAAAATACATGGTGTTCTATGCGCCCGAAGTTACAGAAACTGAACTACTTCGTTACATCGGGGATTTCGTTAAATTGAAGTTCGTTACATCGAGGTTGTACTGTATTAATGCGCTGGCCATGAGACACTGCGCAGGTAATAATGCACCAGGAGTTGTGGACGAACGCTGTAAAGGACCTCTTAAGGTCCTGTAAACTCTGTAAAGGAGCACTGTCTCTGGGCAACGTTCGTGACTTATCATTTCAGAATGCTGTCACAGTTGTGTTGAATGGCAGAGTTTTGGAAAAGTAAAGCACCCTATATCGTAAGAGCAGAGCATTGCATTTGGGATACTCCAGGAGCATGAAACCTGACCAAGCTGTGCCTTGCAGGCTGCCCAGCGCCAGATCCGGGCCCTGGTCGGCCGAAACCAGATGGTGGGCCAAGGGCCCCACCCTATGCACTCCCGGATGGGACCACGCAGAATCGGAGGCCAGCAGCAAGGGGGCAACAGGCAGCAGCAACAGGCACCCCACTCACCTCCATCCTCCTCCTCACAGCCGCCTCAGCAGCCACAGCAGGCCAGCTCGCCGCCAAGCAACTGAGCCCCTATGGGCTGACACAGCTTCCCCCTCCCCCTTTTCTTTCTTTGTGGCCACACTTCTCCCTCTGTAGACAAGCAGCAGTTTTTGTCCCTTGTCTTTTTTTTTTTTTTTTTTTTTTTCTGCGCATGCATCATTTTTTCACACTGCGAAGCAGTTCCCTAGGTGCTTTCTGTGAAGCTTAGCAGGGAGGTGCAACAGGTTTGAAGAGGTGTGCAGACTGCACCCTCATCAGTTTTTTTCTTGCCGGGCGCTCATTTACACTTTCAAAGAAGTCGTTTTTTTGGAGGCCTCTTCTCCATCTGTATTTGGTTTTTAGCCCCGCCGTGTACAGAGATGCACCACCTTTGGTTAGAGGCGGAGCCCGACCATGTTGCACTGAAGGCGGTGCGGCAACGACAGATCTTGTGCGCCTTGGTCTCTGGCTTCGTCTCCAGATGATTTTAATCTATCGTTGTGGTTAATGAACTTTATAAAGAGCTAAGTAAGCAGTGCACGCCTTGTTTTTTTGTTGTCCTGTCACTGAGCCATATTTTGAAGGCCCTTCTTTTTTAACTAGCTCTGTGTGCCAATGCTTAGCAGGAATGCCATGTTAGGTTACCTTTGGACTCCAAACCCTTCCTTGTGAAGCTTTCTTTAATATCGCCCTTGTTGTCTTCACAAGAGAGGGGCTCTGACATCACCAAAGACGACTGATTTCAGCATTGTACATACTATGTGCATTTGTCTGTGCCCCCCGCTTGTGAAGTGAGGCGGCAGGAAGGCGAGCATGATTGGTTTTCTGGGAGGGTGCCTGTCCTGGCTCGTAACAGTGCACACTTTCGTTTGTCTTTTTTTTTTTCTTTTTTTTTTTTTTTTTCTTTTTTCTATAGCTTTCCTTGTCTAGCAGAGAAATGTCGGCCTCGAGAAAAGGGGGGAGGGGTTGTTTGTTGATGATGTTGTTGACCTTGTTCTTCATCAACATGTAATTTTTTTTTTCCCTCTTTCTAGGAAACAAATGTGGAGAATGCACAAAGTGCTAGTGTGAAAGAGAGAGAGTGCTCCTGCAAGGAGTAGTGACGAGGGAGGGAGTGTGCAGGAGTATGCATTGTACAGTAGATACACACTGAGGGGAAGGGAGAAAGAGCTTCTGGTGAACTTACTGGTAGGAACAGGATCGAGGCCTGGTGAGCAGGAAAGCAACTGGTTGCTGCGTGTCCTTTTTGTGTTTCCCCAGTAGCGATGGAGGCATGTTGAGGGACTCCCTTTCCTCCCTTCCCCTCTGGCGCAGAGGCTCGGTAACCTTGGGTTTTTTGGGGGGGGGGTGGTTGCCGGGCCATGTAGATGTCGCATTCTTTGTTTTTATGTGCGTGCAGCTCGCATGTGGAGCGCATGCGGAGAGCATTGTGTACAACTCAGAGTGCAGTGAGAAGCACTCGTGGCAAAAAAAAAAAGTGGGGGAAGCTGCTGTTTGCGAGGTAGGGGCAGTCTCCTGTCAACCATTGTTACCATTGGTGCAGGTCTCCTGCCCCTCCTGCAGAGGTGTTTCAGCGGTGGGAAACACCTGTCTTTGTGTTTCCCCCTCCCTCTTTGTATTTTTTTTGTATAAATGTTAAATGATGAACGAGAGCTTTTATTTTTGATACTTGTTGGAGAAACTTTTTTTTTGTGTGAGCGTGTGTGTCCCATGACAATGTGGCGCCTTTTGCCACGACACACTTTTTTTTTTTTTTTTCATGTGATGCTCGATGACCTGATGAGCTGTGGGACTTTGTGTGCGATGGAAAAAAAAAAATGGAAAGGAAAGCAAAGTGTCTGTCCGAGAGATGAAAACAAAAAAAGGGCAAAGAAAATTTTTCGGCGCTACCGGTCAGATAGTAGAAAGCTGAAAAACTTCGTGCACGTCTTCTAAATTGCCAGCGGCCTTTTTCATGCTTCTACTGTGTTGTTCCTTGGACACGTTAAAGGGCAAAACAAACAAAAAAAGAAAGGGAAGGTGAATTATTTTTTGCAAGTTTCTCCAATAAGTTCAGCTGTTATTCTCTCCCCCCACCCTACCCCATATTTTTTTTATCAGCAGCTGTCAAAACCAGCATCATGGCTGCCTGGTGTACTGCCTGTGGATGTTTCATGGTAGCTAGGACCACGGAAGAAAAAAAAAATGCTATTGTTTATTGCTGCTGATTCAGTCCCTGACTGCAGCATGTGCGAATGTGTCCATCTTCCCACGGGTGGGCATTCTTTATATGCATTGAAAATGAGCTGCAGTCACTTGCAATGCAATGCAGTCACGCATTGTCACTTAAAAGTCCTGCTGATTCTGTGAGGGTGGTGGCTGCTTATATTTGTTGCAAAAGGATGCTGTTTCCGAGGAAAGCTGATTCTGCGCCGATGTACACCAGTTTTTATTCCAACGCCCCTCCCTCAGGATAAAGACTACTGACTTTCTCACACCGTGCTACTCTCTCTCTCCGAGGATGATATATCTAAGTACCGGAAACATTTGTTTGAGTCCACTGTTGAGTAGCACAGTTCTTGCGGTGCCTCTTTGAGAGAGCTCCTCCCGAGAACAGTGCTTCCCAATCACTACCTCACTTGTATCATATAAAAGGGGGGAGAGTGACTCTCCCAAGAAGGAACTCCCAGAGTTCCTCAGCGACCACCATCTGATAAATGCGAGTAAAGGCTAACAGTGACATGACAATCTGAGGTTGACGAGCTGCCTTAGCAGCGGAGAACCCTACCGTGACACCTGCTCATTGATTACTTCCGTGTCCTGAACTTGCCTCATTGTACACTTGGCTTGTACACTACTGACAGGAGGGAGAATAGCCGTTCCACCCATGGGGTGGCTGTCTCTCATCGGACTTTCCTGGTATCATGTTTCCATATTGCCACCGCTCTGGAGAGAGAGTTGAACTACTGCAATGGATTTGTTTTTTATTCAAAGAATGACAACGTTCTTCGAGCTTTCCAGCTGCATTTTTTCAGGCATTTGGAGTTGTGCTACACAGGTTGCTTCTTCTCCATTTCTTTTACTACCTCGCTAAAGCTTGGAAGCTGGCTTGTCTTGGCTACGTGGGCATTTGCTGGCGTTCTGCATTAGTGGGCATTGACCCGCAGGCAGACTTTTGGCGATGAAGTGGGGGTATTTGCAGCCTATAGTGGGTACCGAGGAAAATAAACAATGACTATGACAAATGACTATATTTCAGGAGAGGGCACTATGCCCCCTTGTGCAACTGATTTGACCGCTCTCTTCCACTGGCTGTCGCTGCTGGCGTGGAGGAGCTGTTGAGCGTTCCCTTGTGCAGTTCATTTTTCTTTGGCATGTGTTTGCTGCCATGTCTTGGCAAGATGACAGCAGCAGCGGTTATAAACTGAATGTTTTTCTAGCAGGCCTTCCCTTGTTTTGCTCGAGGGAGTTCGCTTCTATGGCGCTTTTCTAACCTGATGGTGCCGGGTTCTACACCGGCGCACTTTACTGTTTTGCCTCCCCATGGCTTTTTTAATTTCGCTGCCTTGCAGTCTGCCTGGCTCATTGCTTGGCCCCCTTCCCTCCGCTACTCTGTCAATAGCTTATTGCATTTTCTTGTTCTTTTCTATTCTTACCTTGCGCTTCTGGGTTGCTTAGGGTAAAGTTTGTTCCTAGACACATTAGCTTTCTTGGTTGCTTTGTTTTTTAGGCCTATCGCTTGGGCTTCGACTGGCGTGTGTCATGTTCTTGGCTGAAGCTCTTGCTTTGACAGACGTGTTGGTTCTTGTGACTGCCTTCGGCCATTTCTGGACGGGCAGTGTCTTGGTTCACATGTTAGCAGTCGCTTCCTGTCATTTATTCCTACTGCAGTTGTAGCTGGAATTGTCTCGGCTGATTCGTGTGTGTGGCTTCGGGCTGCATTTTGTGCTAGTTTTTCTAACATTTTGTTATCCCATGCTTGTTAGCAAAACAATTTTTTTTTTTTTTCAGTACTGGCTTTTGTAACTTGGCATACGTTTTTTTGCTTGCAATGGAAGGCAGAAAATTTGGTACGCTAGTATTTGTTTCTTTTGTGCGTGTATTTCAGTAGCTAACTTCAGTTTGCTCTTCATGGGTTTTTGGTAGGCAAGGCATTGTAACAGTAATATTGCACACAAGACCAGTTCTGTGTATAGCATTGCGGACTTCTAAAAAAAAAAAAAAAGAAGAAACTTTATTGCTGCAACACGGTTCTTTTCAACTTATTAGTTTCTTCAAACTGTGGTCGATTTTTAGAGTGTGTACTTGTTTCCCAGCAGCAGATAGTTCCTCGGCTTTTTCTTTTGTTACCTGGAACGTAGAGTAGCCTCCGTAATTGGCTGTAATGCTGTTGTCTGTGTGTGGGCTGTTCGAAGCCCTTGGCGTGAAATAACTTGTTTTTTGTAAGGCACATGCTACTGAGTTCTTGTCGCTACTCTGCATGAAACCTGCAGCTTTCTTTTCATCTTATCTGAGTAATGCAAGTTTGGGAGCACTACTAAATTGCATATTGTGTGGAAGTGTGCAGTGCGTCACTTTCTTTCTTGCCTTTCTGCAGTTCATAATGCGTGTACCCACAGCTGTTGCTTGCTAAGATGTAACCACGGTGGCATTGTTTTTCCTCAACGCTTGAACCTACAGATACTGTAGCTCCAACATGGTTGAAGGAAGCAATCAGCAGCATTCTTATGGGTTTTCTGCTAGTGCACAGTCAGAATGACTATTGATAGCTGGTTTTTCTGTCACCTGGTTTCACAGAGTACTTGTACTGGCAACGCAATCACTGCTGCGGTTACAGAGAACAGCTGCTTGGCACAGCACTTACGGCCATCCTAGCACCGATGCATCTGATGCAGGAGAACTTACTGCCAAACCCTCACATGCTACATCTGAAACAACCGTGGTTAATTTCTGATGTTGCCAGAATTAGGCCTTTATGGCTGAGCCATTGGCTGGCTGCGTGGCGTTCCGAGAAAATTGCAGGTGGTCCGTGTTGTCCTCAGTTGTATCTAGCCTTTATTGTTCGTTCTTCCTAGTGTGTGCTTAAAATGTGGCAGTACCACAAATTTCTGTTGGCGTAATTACAGAATTGGCTTTGTTTCTGTGCAACAATTTTTATTTCCCCTCTCTCGAAGTGTACATGTATGAGAGTCTGGATGCAATACAGGTCTTTTTTATATATGTTCATGTTTGTGTATGTGTGTTTTGTAGCGAAAGCTACGCTAGGCTAGTAGAAGTAAGTTTCGCCATGACTGTTGGTGCACTTTGCAAGGGTGCGTTGGTGTTAAAGGGACAATGAAGGAGTGTCCATCAAGGGTAAGGAAAGCCTACGATACTAAAATGGTATCATATCCCACATAATGTATCTGTTTAGCATATGAACCACCAAAGATATCCGGCTAAAAACTGCTACATTTTCGCGCAACTCCTAGATCAGGCCAATGCCGCGCTCCACTCGCAAACGGGTCATCTAGGCTGTCTGGCTCTGCTGTGCGTTTTTTAGCTTTTCTAGTGGCTTGACAGATAAGTGAGTGGAAAGGGAGCTAGATGCTCCGCCCTCTTCTGCCCAGCGCCAATGACTCCCTCCCCTGCGATATGGCAGATCACTGACATAACACACTGCATAGTCTAAGCATGGCCCATATTTGCAAAGTAACCTTTTGGCGAACTTTCTAAATGCACATGCCTTAGACGTGCTTTCGTTGGCTCTAAAAGGCAGCCATAAAAGGATTACCCATTACCAAGAGCAGCCATACGGCTAAAAAGGACGTCCAGGACCGAATTTTAACCGCGAAGTTTCTGAGAAAGCTCTATACTTTACTTTGTAGCCATATAGCTGCGCTTGGGTGGATGACTCCACCTTAATGGAGACTCCTCTGAATGTTCGGCTGAAAGGCAGTCAACGTCAAGCACTACTCCTGCATTGCCTGTTAATTGTAGTACGTTGCTATTTTAATTTTTGCGTTTGATGTGCAGTACGCAATTAGCGGTAACTGGAAAGTGCAACTAATTCTTCCACAGCGGCTGTCTAGCGCCTATAGTTGCGAAAGATATAAATGGACGATACGGAAAGGAGGAAGGTAAGTGGAAAGGGAAATAGGGAACATTTAACATGCGCTGATATCTCGGCAGCCGGCGGTTTGGATCGAACCCGGGTACTCCGGGCACCAGTAGTCTGGTATCAACCACTGCACCGTCACGGTGGGGCTTTAGGTTTTGGGAAAAGGAAGGCGCAGTCACGGCCGGTCTCGAGGGAGAACGCGCTTCTCTAAGAGCGCGCGCTCTCCTTCGAGACCGGCCGTGGCGCAGTATACTTCGAGTGGACACCACGGAGTCATGGACACCCACTCTAGCTTACAATAATACGGTGGCTGACGGCCGATATAGATCCCATATCGCTGTTTTTCTTTTTTTTTTTTTTTACGGAAGCGAGAAGAACGACAAGGCTTTTTCGTGCGCCTTTTTTTTTTTTTTTTAACATCAACAATGTGTCTGCTTGAAAAAAGTTATCAGCCGCGCGAAGTCTGCATTACGCGCTTAATGCTTGCACGCATGGTGTTGCGTAAGTTAATTATGGCTTAAAGCGACATCTGTACTACGCCCTTCCGTAGGGCGTGTTTCATATCCACGTGACGCGAGTCTTACCACGTGCGGCGCACAGAACCGGCAGCGCTCGCTGCTTCTGTTTCTTCATTTCTTCTGCTTCGCATACCTGTTTGGATTGAATTAGAATAGCTGTGAGGCTTTCCGCTTTCTAACGGGCGGACAGTAAGTCTTCCCGAGTGTGGCATCAGTAGAGAGATT
Source organism: Amblyomma maculatum (assembly GCF_055883805.1). NCBI lineage: Eukaryota > Metazoa > Arthropoda > Arachnida > Ixodida > Ixodidae > Amblyomma > Amblyomma maculatum. The sequence continues at coordinate 58,475,848 of NC_139345.1, read as the reverse complement.
TAGCATACCGTGATGCGCGATCCGCCACCGTGACCCTCTACCGCTCGTGGGCGGGGCGTACAAGCTGATTGGTTCCAATGCGGCAGGTCTATGTGCCGACATCTAGGGTGCCTCGATGCACGCCCGCTCTCTTTGTCGCGCCGTTGCCATGCGATAGTTTCGGAGCTTTTTCTAGTTCAGCCACCTAGGTTAAACGGAAGTTAACCGTTGTGCTGCTATATATTGCTTTTAATTCCATGCCTCGGCATTAGAGAGGTGGTGTGGTGTGGGTGCGCATCGAGGCGCCCTACCATCTAGTACGTGGTGCCATCTATTGGCATAAAATTGAGCTGGGCATGCGCAGTGGAACGCGCGGTGGCGGATCACGGTGTGCTAAATCTCTCAAATGTCGCCAACGCCAACTATCATGATAGCAATCTCCAGTTGTGCCCTCAGATAATGGCACATACCCACGAGGGGGGTTGGCCACACGTGAAACCAGTAGTGAGGGAGTTACGCTGTTGGATATGAGACTAAAAAAAAAAAAAAGAAAAACCTGACATAGTAATATGCAATACGACAGAAAAAGGTCCTGCTAATCAGAAAACAAAAAAAAAATTCAGCTCATGAGAACCTGAAGAGGAGAAGTAGCGGAATCGGCACACCTAGCAAGGAATCCGACCATAGGCGTTAACAAATTTGCGTACCGCTGAGCGAACTGCCCCGCTGCTGAAGCCCAGCTGAGCAGCGTCAAACGAAAGTAAATTTGGAGCAGTCAAGGATATAAATTTTTGCACGAAGTTTCAAGGAAGATTTTTCATAGGAAGGCGAAACGGCGACAGGTCAGGAAAAAATGCTGAGGCTTAGCTACGGTTAAGCCTAGTCAGATGTGAAGCATATTGGTGGCTAGGCTTGGAAATGCACGGTTTTTCTTTGGTTAAACTCGGAAATACACGATTTTCCTTGGTTAAACTCGGCAATAGCATGACTCGTTCATCTCGAAAATACAGTAGTATAACTGTGTTACCGACACACAACGAACATGACGAACCCCGGGCCAACGTTGATCGATTCAGTTCAGTTCAGGCGTTCAGTCGTGTCCGACTCTTCGTGACCCTATGGACCATGTCACGCCACGCTTTCCGGTCTCTCACTATCTTCTTAACATCACATAGCTTCATCTGCAATGCCTCGAGAATGCCATCTAACCATCGCGTTCGCTGCCTACCCCTTCTCCGGCGACCCTCAACCTTTCCCAACATCAAATCTTTCTCCAGCGACTCCTCTCTTCTCATCAGATGACCAAAGTAGCTGAGCTTTAACTTTAGAATTTGACCCTCCAATGAGCAGTCAGGGTTTATGGTCGACAATATCGACTGATTTGATCTGGCAGTCCAAGGAACTCTTAAGAGTCTTCGCCAGCACCACAATTCAAACGCGTCAATTCTTCGGCGGTCAGCCTTTTTCACAGTCCAACTCTCGCATCCATACATCACAACTGGAAAGACCATAGCACGGGTTATACGGATCTTGGTTGGCAGACTAATGTCTCTGCTCTTTACTAGGCGGTCAAGGCTAACCATTGCTCTCTTTCCCAGAAGCAGGCGTCTCCTAATTTCATGGCTGCAGTCTCCTTCCGAGGTAATCTTGGCGCCCAAGAACAGAAAATCTGTCACAGCTTCCACTTCTTGTCCATTGATGCTCCAGGACTTGATAGGGCAAGACGCCATGATCTTCGTCTTTTTAATGTTCAGTTTAAGCCCAAACTTCTCACTCTCTTCTTGTAAGCGCATCAGAAGTCTCTTGAGTTCCACTTCACTTTCTGCCATTAAAGTGGTATCATCCGCATATCTAAGGTTGTTGATACGTTTTCCAGCAATCTTCACTCCAGCTGAAGACTCGTCCAGACCGGCCTTTCTCATGATGCACTCTGCATATAGGTTAAATAGGCAGGGCGACAGTATGCAGCCTTGCCTCACCCCTTTCTCAATCGGAAACCAATCAGTAAGACCATGCCCAGTTCTGACTGTGGCCTCTTGCCCTTCATAAAGGTTCCTGAGGAGACAGATGAGGTGAATTTGAACTCCCATCTCTTCGAGAGCTTGCCAATCTGCTGTGATCTACGCAGTCAAACGCTTTCGCATAATCAATAAAGCAGAAGTAAATGGGTTTCTGGAACTCTCTTGCTTTTTCCATGATCCAGCGAAGGTTGGCAATTTGGTCTCTAGTTCCTCTGCTCTTGCGAAACCCAGCTTGCACGTCCGGAAGCTCCCGATCCACATACTGCTGCAGCCTACCTTGCAGGATTTTTAACATCACCTTGCTAACATGCGAAATAAGCGCGATCGTGCGGTAGTTGGAACAATCTTTGGCACTGCCTTTCTTTGGAATGGGGATGTAAACTGACCTCCTCCAATCCTGTGGCCACTGCAGGGTTGTCCAAATCTTTTGACATAATGTATGCAGTGTGTTAACAGCGTCGTGGTCGAGGTTTTGAAGCAACTCAGCTGGAATACCATCAATTCCGCTAGCTTTGTTCTTAGCAAGGTTGGCTAAGGCCCATTCAACTTCACTCTTCAGGATGCCCGGCTCGAGATCAGTAATCACAACCGGCTTATGTTGGGTTTGCACATCCGGGTCCTTCTTGTACAGTTCTTCTGTGTATTCCTGCCACCTCTTCTTTATCTCTGAGGCTTCAGTGAGGTCCTTGCCTCGTTTGTCCTTTATCACGCCCAGCTTAGCACAGAAGCTTCCTTTGATATCTTTGATTGTCTTATACAGAGCTCTTGTGTTCCTTAATTGGCTGTTGTCCTCAACTGCTTGACACTGTATGACACGCGAATATGTACGCGTACCAAAAGCTCTTAGAACATCGACGTGCTGAAGGGATCAACGATTATGAATTTTTCGGCAACAGCACGGTCATATGGGAAAGCCTCCCCGTAAACTACCCATGTCCAGCTGGCTTGAGATGCAGCAACGGTCGTTTCGTCTTCACTAGGCATGGTGGTGAGGTCACGTCATGTATACCCTTCGAGCCATATCACCGCCACGGTGGTCCTTCAATTACACCACCGAAGCCCATAAAGCGGTCCTTACGAAAACTTAAAAACCGAATCACGCAATTTGTCTTGTTACCTAGACGAGAAAACGATAGGTAGTGCATACGAGCGCGTGCCTCGCTATAAGAATGCCATTATGAGAAGAAAGATGAAACTGCCTGCAAACGATACCGCTACCAATGACATACCCGATACACAGATGCACAATTGGTTCAAACTGAAGATGACCGACGAACGGTGGAGGTGTTACGCAGACAACCCGGCTATTTACAACTTGGCTGCAATGTACAAGTTACCCCTAGTTTATCTCGATAGTGACTCCGAAACGTACGACAAGCTTTATCGTATTTTGGACGGAAACAATAATTCAAGCATTTATTACGGCGTAACGCTACCTCACTTCAATGAACGGCATTGCAAGCACCGGGTATAGGCATATCATACGACCCGGAAAACATGGAGTGTTACCGAACGGTGGGGCAAGCAATATCGGAAGATTTTGTGATGGGTACTCCCGTCACTGGCCTCAGTCACTGGCCGCACTAGTGGAAGCATTGCTGACAAGTTCCTCGCTTTGTTCTTCAGTTGTTCCCACCGTTGCTGCTGCCTCTGGATTTTCGCAGTGAGCTCCAGCACAAGTGCCTCCAGGGCCGACACTCTGCTCTGGAGTGATGCAGAGAGGTGCTCTTGTTGAGGCAATCGTGTTTCCATATCTGCTAGCTTGTTGCAGATGGCGCACACAAAAGCCCCTCCATCGGCCGCGGCCTCGAGGCCGCGGCCGATCACGTGTTCACTACAGCGCACCTAACGGTAGAAGTGGGAAGCGCATTGGTAGCGACGCCGCGCTCGACCGTGCGAGCCGGCTGCCCATCTTTCCTCTGCTCTGACGTCACGCATCACGTGGTACTCCTTGGTAGCGACGCCGCGCTCAACCGCGCGAGCCGGCGGCCCATCTCTCCTCTGCTCTGACGTCACGCATCACGTGGTATTCCTTGGTAGCGACGCCGCGCTCGACGGCGCGAGATGCAGCCCGGTCTCTGTCGTGACGTCACGCATCACGTGGTAGGTCATGAAAGGTCAATGGTGGCGACACCGCCGCGCTCGAGGAGCTGAGGCTTAGCTCTAGTATATGCTTCGCATAAAAGGCTCCAACGTCTCAGGTTCATTGCAGTATGAATACATGGCTGAAGGAGAACAACCTGATCTATGAAGATAAAAGTTAAGGGGAGGAATCCTACACCTGAAGGTTGTCAGACACACCTCGCACTGTCGTGAAAGGCACTGTCCAGGATCCCATTTATACCTGAAATGCCGGAAGTTGTCAAAAGATAAAAAATAAGCCGAATTTGAGGACTTCATCCTAAGAAAGGATAGGGTCATTCAAAGAAGCGGAAGCAAGAAAGTCCGCGGATTCGTTCAGTGAAATTCCTCAATGGCCAGGAACCCACGCAAGTTTAATTTCGCGGATATGAGACGGCGCGAGGTCATAAAACTGGCGACGCAAAGACGATGCAGTCGAGGAAGTCAATGCAGTACAAACTGAAAGAGCGTCCGTCACTACAATAACCTTGGAGTGATCTAAACAAATTCTCTCGGATAACTAAAACAATAGCGAAAAATTCCGCAGTAAATATGGGGGTATAATTGGGAAGGCGGAATGAAAAAAACCCAATAATGTTAAGAAGAAAAAATCCCGACACCCGCTTTTTCCTCGCGCTGTGCAGCATCAGTGGCAATTGCAACATGTGAATGAAAATGTTGCAGATGGTCATTCAAAATAGAAACCAAGGTAGACACTCGCAAAGAGTTGGCATGATTGGGATAAATGTCATCATGGACCAAATTAGACGAGAACTGGCTTGTGAAAGAGCACATTTCTACTGACAACGGAGTTAATATAGCGACTGCACATATACAACCTGCGGTCTTTGATAGGGAGACCAATGTGTCCGAAAAAATAAATTGGGAAAGGTAATGAAAATTGCTTGGGAGCATGATATTAAAGAAGCATATAATCTTATTGGACTGTACCGTAAGTTGCTGAAAACGGTAATCCTAAGGAGGTACCCGAGCATCAGAGTATAAGATATTTAATGCCACAAGACTAGGCAGGCCCAGGCAAAGCCGCAATGCTTGTTGTTCAATTAAGAGAAGTGGTCGAAGTTTTTAAGCCGCGCAGCCTGTAAACAAGACGCAGCCGAACCCCAGAATAGGGCGCACATAAAATTTATAGATCACAACAAGGGCAGATCTTCTCATTCCATATTTCCTGTGGCTGAGGCCACGTAGCAGACCCAAGGCACGCTCCCCTTTGCGCTTAATGTGTTCAACATGAGGCCTCCAGCTCATCGAAAAACGTAGGAAACGCCCAAGTACTTAAGAGTTGTCACCTGAACTAAAGGCTCTAGATGGTACGAAAGAGAAATAGAAACAGGTTGATTGACCGGAAAGACTAGAATGAAGTATTCATTGACATTTAGAGTAAAGGAAAGATTCAGGAGCATTTAGGAAATTCTGTAAGGTATGATATAAAGATATATATGTATATCTGTGGATGAAGAAAAGAAGGCAATATCGTCTGGTAGACGTACAGGTGAACATCGTATCGTAAAGGTATTGAAGAAAGGAAAATATTGAATAGAAGAGGGGATAGGACCGAACCTTGAGGAACGCCTCTCGAATGAGAAAATGTGCGGGATGAAAGACCACCCTGATGAAAGCAAAAAAATCTTCATGGTAGAAATTCTTGAATCCAGGCGACTACGTGGTTCGGAACTTGACAATTTATCAAATGAGAAATTAGTAGTCTATGATCAACACTGTCGTAAGCTTTTGAAATATACAAAGTTACTACAACAGATATTTCACGAGACCGACTATCCAAACGAATTCTGCTCTCCAGGTCAATGTGAGCAGACCATATTGAGCATTCTGGACGGAAGCCAATCTGACTGGGAGAAAGAATTTTATGTCTATAAATGAACTGAAATAAACGCGCATGAATTATGCGCTCTATAGTTTTCATCAGTATAGAAGTTAAAGAAATCGGTCTGATATTGTCAAGGACATAGCCAAGGCTTTGATTCTCTAGTAGTAGAGCCACTTTGGCAAGCTTCCAGGAGCTAGGTATCCAGGAGTACTTTAGCGAACAGTTAACAAAATTTAATAATTCCTGTGAAGAAATCTGGAATAGGATTTTTAACATACCAACAGTAATACCATCAGAGCCTAGCTGAAGCTGTTGTCTTTGTAATTACAGTTGCCAATTCCGATATAGTCACCTCGGAAAAATCTGTCGCAGTGACCGGGAATGCGAGCGGCCTTGGGCATGGCGATGAAAATCGAATTTCTAGACCGACTGACACTATCCAATAAATCAGCCGCCTCGCTAGGGCTCAGCACCACGGTTTGATTGACTGATAAACTTTATATTAGACCAGACTACTTGCTGCGGAGATTTAACACGGCGCAGGAAACGAAATAGTGCAGTCCGCTATCAGATAAAAAAGAATGTAAATCATTCATGTTTTTACTTGGCTGATGACACAACACGTTTAAAAAAGGCAGCATGAAACTTGTATCCAATTAGAGGGGGACTGATTATGACGCAGACTCTTCTATACAGCTTTTCGGCACCGATAAGCACGAGTGCAGTCAGGGTTCTACAAAGATGAATTTGAGGGTTGACCAGATGACGCAACAGAAAATTCAGCCGGTTCAATCACATCGTGCAACCATGATACCACAGACGCCACCCTTCAATGAGCGTCAGAAGGGGAAATAAAAGAAAGACATTCGAAGAGCGGTTTCGTATTTAACATAATTTACAAAGCACCTCTGATAAGCCCTGTAGACAGATTTTGAAACAATTAAATTGTAGGTAATAGGAAGATAATCACTGCGGGTTCCGCTATCCATGGTCGCCGACGATGATATAAGAAGACCCGCAGTTGAAAAAGTAAGATCCAGAGCTAAGGAGCACTGTCCCCTCATGAAGGTGATATTCCCAGAATTATGGCACTGGAGGCCATCCCAGGTGGTCGAAATTACTCCGTAGCCCTCCACTATGGCCCCCCTTTCTCTCTATCCACTTTCACTCCCACCTTCATCCCTTCCCTTACGGCGCGGTTCAGGTGTCCACAGAGCAAGTGTGACAGATACTGCGCCTTTCCCTTCCCATGAACCAACCAACCAACCATTGTCCTGAATCCAGTCCCACAACTTAGGAGTACTGTCCCCTCATGAAGGTGATATCCTCAGAATTCTGGCACTGGGGGCCATTGTCCTGCTCCAGTCCCACAACTTAGGAGCACTATCCCCTCATGAAGGTGATATCCCCAGATTTATGGCACTGGAGGCCATTGTCCTGAATCCAGTCCCACAACTTAGGAGCACTGTCCCCTCATGAAGGTGATATCCTTAGAATTATGGCACTGGAGGCCATTGTCCTGAATCCAGTCCCACAACTTAGGAGCACTGTCCCCTCATGAAGGTGATATCCTCAGAATTATGGCACTGGAGGCCATTGTCCTGCATCCAGTCCCACAACTTATGCCCACAAGAATCAGTTTTTAGACCCCAAGAAATATGATGCGAATTGAAATCACCAGCTAATATCAGGTTTTGAGAACAACGAGTTAACATAGCATCCAGCTGCGAAGTACAACGAACGCCATTTGGGAAGTACGCATTGGCCAGTGTGAAAGGGGTACTACCGGGCAGCGTAAACTCCAAACCAAGTATTTCACAATCTTGACAAACGAATTCATATGAAACTGAAGCCTTATGACATAATTTTGACGAAACTAAAACCACTAACCCACCGCCCCTGCCTAGGTGATCTAATCTAAACGCCCGAAAGTTGTTAAGAGAGAATATTTTTGTCACAGGAAAGCCAGGACTCTTAAAGTAAAATAATATCAGGGTGAATTCTCAGTATTAAGCAGAAGAGATCGTCAAAACCAGAATTAATTTAGCGGCAGTTCCATTGCAAAACTTTTAAAAATCTACGCTGAATCAAAGATACATTCTACAGCAGACATTTGTACATCCTGTTGCTGCTGGGGCTCACTCTCAAGATTTACCTTGGGTCGAGATTTAGGGGGCTGATTCGGGAGATTTTGAACTGGAGAGCTACTGCGCTTGCTGCATGCTCCAGCGATCCTTTAACTAGAAGCACCGGAATTTAGAGCCAGACGCCTTAGAATTGAGTACATGGGTTGTAGCAGAGGTTTCTTTGTTGAGAGGCGCGTTCTTATTGGAGACCACGGACATAGCAGGGACTACAGAGGCACCTGTTGTCAGAGTTTGGAAAAACGTCTCCATCCTTGTCACAATTAAGCATCTGAGAAACGGCCTCCGCAAAAGAAACAAAGAAGTGCTCCATCACAACCGGCATAGACTTTTCAATGGTAGAGGTTACAGCAGAAAAAATAGTGGAATCTAAGGGAGCTGACTGACGCGCAGTCACAGCAGCAAATTCCGAGTTGCAATCCTTTAATATTGCCGCAGCCTCCCCACGTGAACAACGACGACGTTTTTCGATTATTTCAAGGAGCGCAAGGAGCAAGGAGTTCGTTCCGCGCCTTGACCACGTGCCCGTGAGCGTCGGACGCCCTTTGCTCCTTGACGATCGGCTAAGTATTGGGTTGCTAGTCCCGGTTTTGTCTTTCTCCTGTGCTTCTTTTGTTCTCTGTTGACTAACGCACGCGGTGACATTGTCAATTTAAGGTAATGTCGACGCAGTCCCCCGGCCAAGGGCGCTCCCCTTGGTCGGCTTCCCTCCTGACCGATGATCTGCCCTTGGAAGCTTTTCAGAGCTCCAGTGTCCGTAACATCCCTGTGGCACTCGTACCTAAGGATGGGGGCACCATTAAAATGAACAACCCAGGAGCTGTTCGAGCTGCCCTTCAGGAAATCACTTCCTTCTACGAAGGAATAACCGAGGTGCGCCAATTTGGTCGCGGCGGGATTCTTTGCCGTTCGCAAGAACTATCATGCATAAAGGACCTGCTAAAATGCTCCTCTTTCGCCTCTCATCAGGTAAGCAGTTTTATCCCTTCACACCTGGCTTGCACAAGAGGTTTAGTCCGAGGTGTAGATTCCTCATTAAGTCCACAAGAAACCCTTGACCTTCTTTCCGCGGCAGGCGTTGTTGCGGTCTATCGCTGTAGCCGGGAGCTAAATAATGTTCGTGTGCCGACAGAATCGGTTATTGCTACATTTGCAGGCACAGTCTGTCCGTCGGAGATTAAAGCGTGGCCTTTAATATTCAGAGTTGATCACCTACCATCAAAGCCTCTGCAGTGCAACAACTGTTGGCGTTATGGCCATACTGCAGGCGGTTGCAAATCCACTTTGCGGTGTTGCAAATGCGGTGAAGCACATAAAACACACTTATGCTCTGATCAAATTCTCAAATGTTGTCTTTGCGGCGAACTTCACTCAGCAAATTCTTTGGAATGTCCCTCTAGAGCGCATGAAATGAAAATTCTGGAGATTATTGACCGTAAACGTTGCTCGAGGCGTGAGGCAATTCAGGAAATTAAAGACAGAGCTCATGGGTATGCAGGTGTGTCGGCCCGTTCAGGAGCTCCATTAGATTCCACGATGTCTAAAACCATAATAACTGCTATGGAAGCAACCATGACCAAAATGGTGGATAGGATTGTGACAATAGTCACAGAATGCATATCCAATGTTCTAGCAGCTAATAATACTCAGACTGTGCAACCTGCTATGGTTTCTTCTACGGCACCTGGACATTCACTATCAGTGCAGCACTCATTAGCTGCAATGTCTTGTTCGCAAAATGAGTCTCTTTCCGCATTACCTATGCTTAATTCCAACAAGTCGGACGAGGCTCACGATGCAGATATGGATGAGACAGATACGCGAATTCTAAAACGCAGTGGATCCCCGTTGTCAAACCCGTCATCACCTCGCCCACAAGCAAAATCAAAAAAGCAACAGCTAGGATCTAAACCAAAGGAAAACATTTTGGGGCAGGCTGTTGCTGCTGCCCGGATTACATAAACATAGGAAAGTTAAAAGTTCTTCAGTGGAATTGTAGATCTCTTCTTTCAGCTACTACAGATTTAGTTTATCTTTCTTTAAAACATAATCCAGAAATAATTGTTTTACAAGAAACTTGGCTTACAACTGAAAAACATTTTCACTTACAAAATTATCTATCATTTCGACAAGATCGCCAGTCAAGAGGTGGTGGGTTACTAATTCTAGTTTCTTCAAAATTTTGTCATAGGGCTAAGATTTCCTTTCAATATTCTAGTTTAGATTCAGAATTATTGGCTCTAGATTTTGAAATTCCAGGGTTCAGTCCGTTTACATTAGCGAATATTTATTTCCCTCATGGTGTTCACGACACCAGATCTCTAGACCACCTACTAGTTAATTGTCAAAATTCGGTTATTTTGGCTGGAGATTTTAATTCGCACCATGTATCGTGGGGTTACAAGACGGATCCCTGCGGCAAGCGTCTGTGGGATTGGCTTTCAGACAATAACCTTCACTGCATGAATTCTGGCTTACCAACTTTTGTACGTGCTCACAGTCAATCTGTGATAGATTTAACTTTTTCAAACACTAGTGTTTCTATACTAAATTGGTCGACAATTGATGGTGGCACCTCTAGCGACCATATACCTATTGTTTTTGAGGTTAACTGCCGCTTAACTCTGCCGACATCTCAGTTGAGATCATACGTAAATTATAACCAGTTTCACTCATTTTTGATTTCGTCTCTTGAGTCTGTGGTTGAGTCTACGGAAGAGTTAAAATCGCAAACATTATGCCAGGCTATTGCATCCTGTCGTAAGAAGTGTGAATTTTTAGTACGTACATCTAAAGGCAATGAATCACCAAAATGGTGGAATGCAGATTGTTCGCGCAATTATAGAAGAAGAAAGGCTGCATGGAAGAAGCTCCTTCACAACCAGTGCCCCAAAAATTGGCATGATTATAAATTTTTTGCAGCTGCATTTAAACGCACAGTCGCACAAGCGAAAGATAATTATGATAATGAGTATTTCAATTACCTTTCACAATCTAATAACAGACGTGCACTTTTCAGGTTTTTAAAATCGCGGAAAAAGATTCCTGTCTCAGAAAATTTACCCTCATGTGTTTCGACTCCTCAAGAAGCTCTTAGAACAGTAGAAAACATCGCTAAAGGTTTAGAAAAGCGTTTTTTGTCAACACTTCCCAAATACCCTACGTTAGTAGGCCCAGTATATACGGTTAAGGATGTTCCTAAAATTACTTTTTCTCAGCTTTCTTCGATTATAATGACGTTGCCAACTGCTGCGCCTGGCCCTGACGGAGTAACGTCAAAAATGTTAAAAATCCTCTTTGAAGTGTCTCCAAATTCCTTGTTAGAATTGGTAAATTATTCAATTATTCATTCTTGGATACCTGGTGACTGGAAACTAGCCAAAGTGATTCCTTTACGGAAACACAATGGCGGTGGCTATACTTTGGAAAATATCAGACCAATATCTTTAACATCAAACTTGGTAAAATTAATTGAAAGGGTCGTACTCAAACGTGTTACCGAGTTTGTCGAACAAAAACATATTCTTAGTCCCTGTCAAATCGGATTTCGAGCAAAATTTTCAATATGGAATGCACATACCGACCTTGAGAGTCGAATTCTTCTTGCGCGGCGCAAAAAAAATGCATGCTGCATTGGTGACTCTAGATATAGAGAAGGCTTATGATAGTGTAGAGCCCCGAATTTTATTGCACAGATTAGAATCGCTATGCTTTCCACAATACTTAATTGATTGGATATCTACATTCCTACAAAACAGACAATTTTACTGTTCATTGAATGGAGTACATTCTAGCAAATATCAACAAACCAGAGGTGTCCCTCAAGGGGCAGTTCTCTCGCCCGTGCTCTTTAACATTTTAATGAGTTCAATTCCCACTCATCAGGAGATCCGCACGTATGTCTATGCGGATGACATCGCATTCTTTACGGCTGCACCTGACATTCAATCCCTCAACAGGCGCCTGCAATCGTACCTAAGCTTCCTTCAAAATTGGTTAGATGACTTAAAATTTAAATTAAATGTTAAAAAGTGCGCGTTCCTTGTTTTCCAAATTCAGGATCCGGTAACTCTTGCTCTAACATTTAAGCAGGAAATGATTCCTCAAGTTAAGTCTTTGAAATATCTAGGGGTGATTTACGATGACCATCTGGCATGGAGGGATCACATTGAACATGTTGCAGCGAAGGGGGCACGTGCTGTGGGTATGTTGCGCAGGTTAAGCAGTCCAAGGTCTGGGATGCGGCGAGACGCACTATTAATGATTTATGTTATGTATGTCCGCCCAATTATAGAATTTGGATCTGTGTTATTTTCTGGTTCACCTGCTTACAAAATTCGTCCGCTTGTTCTTTTAGAGCGGGAAGCGCTTAGATTATGCCTTGGGCTCCCCAAATTCGTGGCTAATAATGTATTATACCTTGAAGCCCGAATACCACCGTTAATAACTAGATTACAATTCTTGACTGTCCAGACGTATCTGAAAATATATGAATCACAATTCCACCGCTCCATATCAATTTTTTGTTGCGAGCCAGACTCCTTTTTTGGAGTCGTATGGCCTCGGTTTCATACCCCGCAGGTAATTCTAGTGCAAAATCTGTTACAACCTTTGCACGTAGTCCTTTCTAACATCTTTCCAACAAAAGTAAGTGCATCGTCGGTTCAAATTATCTTTGATGACATTTTCCCAAATAATGCGAAACACTTAGCACCTCACATTTTAAATGGATTATTAGAAGATCATTTACAAAGTCTTCCCGTTAGCATAACAATAGCAACGGATGCTTCTCAATTTAATGAAAAAGCCGGCGTTGGAATATACTGTCCGCTTTTAGACTGGGCTTTTTCAGTCCGTCTTCCGGATTTTACTCCAATTTTCCAGGCGGAGTTGCTGGCGGTGGTGCTTGCTCTGCGCAAACTAGACACAACATACTCAACAGTGGCTGTAATTACAGACTCTTATTCTTTGTGCTTGTCGCTTTCTTCGAATATGGATTCGCAAATTTTAAACACCTTTCTTTCATTGCTCCCCTCACATTTGAGGCTCATACATATAGTGTGGGTACCAGGACACAGCAATGTGACAGCCAATGAGATTGCAGACAGACTAGCCAAAGATTCTCTGAACGGCCCTGTATTGCCCATCCTCCCGGCAACAGCGTACATAACAGCAGCAAGATTTCGGCGGCGTGCCTTATTAAGCACGCAGTCTGGATCTATTTTATCCTCGGATGACTTCCTGCACCTCAAGTATTCGTGGAATAGGAAATCATGTCAATCAAGGCAGACTGAGGTCTCTCTAACAAGGCTACGCTGTCGTATTCCGCCCCTAAATTTCTATATGCACAGGTCTGGTTTGGCGCTTTCTCCTGTCTGCGCATTCTGCGGGGAACCGGAAACAATAGACCATTTCTTGATATTTTGCCGCCGTTTTACCATGATGAGAAAACGGTACTTAGAGAAGCCGTTACAACAGCTGGGTCTTAATTTGAGCAGCCAAATTTTATTATCGTTCGGTGCCACCATGCTTGGGTACAGCCACAGGTATGTTTTCAACGCCATTCAAAACTTCTTAATAGAAACAAAACGTCTACCTGACTAATATGCTTTGAAGTTTTATTCTGTACATATAAATCTTACTATTCTCTTACTGCGTGCGTTAGTATTTACTATTATATATTTTGGTTTATCATATCTACATTTCCTTTTCTATTCCCTAGCATTTATTATTATTATTTTTTTTTTCACGATGTAGTTATACATCTAAAAATCTAATATCTCTGCACCCCAATTCTTGGCCGATCCCCCTGTGTGGGTATGTGCCATCACATTAGAGGAGAACAACAACAACAACAGCAATCTCATTGCTATGTGCAGGGCAACTAGAATCAGAAGCAGCGTGTGAAGCAGAGCACAGGCAGCAGCTCAACACATCAGATGCACATTCTGTTGCGGAATGGGGACCACCACATGAGCCACAGCGAATTGCGGACCTGCAGGCATTTGCACTGTGGCCAAAACGCCAGCAATTGCGGCACTGCAGTGGACGTAAAGCCAAGGGTTCAACTCGAAACAGGTATGGTCACGCTTTAACTTCAGACGGGCAGGTGAGGCCGGCGAAAGTTAAAATGGCATTCTCTGTGGGTATGCGAGAATCACCTGCAAGCCTAGTGCACCGGTAAACGGACACCACGCCAGCAGGGACACGCATTTTCAAAAGTGCTTCCGGAGAGAGGTTTGCAGGAACGCCACGGGCAATGCCTTTCATGCAAGCGAGGTGCGGGGAGACAAAAGTTCTTACGGCTGAGTTGCCAAACCTGACACACCTGACACACGCCAGAAGGTCACTCAGGCACTCAACGTTTGATGATCTGCATAGGAGGCCTCTCTTGCCAAATCGCTGCACTTCCGAAATGTCTAAGAAATGCGGAGTAATAGAGCGAAACTCCTCCTGGATAACTTCAGACTCGTTTAATCGAATGGCGCTACCACCAACCGGAGCAATTAAGTGCGACCGGGACAGTATTAACCCCATTTCTGAGGAAGCAATCCAAAGGTACCGACTCCGCCGGACGATTGGCCGGGCGAACAAAGAAAGGACCTAGCCTAATTTGCTACACTAATTAAATAGTGGCCAGTCCACTCTCACTAGTTCAGAGGAAGGCGATGCTTCTTCTTTTTTCCTTCTTCTTCACACATTTGGCAAACTATATTCGTGCCGGTACATACCTCCTCAAATGTAGCACACTGCCTGTACACTGCCACACAACCTTCCAGATGAACTAGAATGTAGCTTAGTGAAGTATAACTGTGCATAACTTTGCCCTTTCGCTTTCTATATTTAGGTTTAGTCGTGTTAAACCCTTAATTTTTTAATCTATCGAAAAGCGGCCGCCACGGCCGATATTTGATCCGGTATTCTTTGGTTCAGCAATCGAGCCTTGTATCATTGAGCCAGCGCGGCGGCGGCGGCGGTGATGAAAAACTTTATGCACTGTTGGAAGCCTTAAGTGATTACATCCTGGTGACGGGGCGGCTCTTGGCTACGTGTTGTGGCCGAAAGCTGGTGCTTCCCAGCGACTCCCAAGGCCCAGACCGCGTCAGCCGCTTTTGAACGGCCGGGTCAGAGCTGAACACCGCAGTCTCCTATCACTTCAGGCCGGAGAGTTGCCAAGTGGCTGGAGGGTGGAATTCCGAGCATTTGATCATGATGTGTTCAAAATCAGCTTTAGGTGCCCCACACAGGGTGCACTGTAGCGAGAACAGTCCTGGATGGATAAAAGATAAGAAAGCAGGGGATGAGAATGTACGGGACTGAAGCTGGCGCCACGTCACCTTAGTCAGAAATATATATGAGGAGGAGGGCGGTGGCTCGGGTAGTAGATACGGCGAAGGCAACCGCTGCCTTCTTTGCCATCATGGAAGTGGAATCAATAGTTGTTCCGGCCGCGACCTGTTGCAAAGAGTTGGAGACAACTCAGAGCGAACGCAGGGCGGGAGGGGTATGAGGCAGCGTATACGTAAACGATGTCTGGCTGGGAGCCATAGTGTTTGTGAAGAGCTTCTTGCGGCGAGCGACATGGTGCTCTGGGTGCATATTCTTAGGTAGGGGATGCACCTTAAGAACGCGGTGTATCGCAGGCGCCCGTCGTGATGATCAGCACCGATTCTGGGCTGCTCGCGTCAAGACGACAACGAAGAAGGAATTGAAGCGCCATGGCTGCAACGCCCAACGCAACGTGAGCAGTTCCTTTGATGGATATCGGCAGATGCACGACGTAAATTTAGTCTGACGTCGTGATTTTTCCCACTCTCGAACTGTATTAACGGGTACATATGCTCATAGCACCCATCATGTTCGTTGTTGAAGTACTTCCTGCAGGGCTAGTTGATTCGAGCTATTCATTGGAGTGACGCAAGGACATGATTACAGGACTTGCGCTATTCCATGTTCGTATCGGTTGCAAGAGAAGTAAGGACACAGAACACTTGGCAGCATGTCTTATTGCGCGATATTTGGGATATAAAAATGAGCGCATGTTGAAGCTTTCACGAAAGGGAGCAAATGCTACGATAATGTGTGATTTGCTGCTCCTCTAGAGATGCGCCTATCGTGAATTAACATCGATAAGATTCAGCTACCAAGAAGCACCGAGTATAGCGTCATGCGAGCAGTCGTATTTAGGTTTACGTCTATTGTTTTGCTACGCCAGCCCGATTAGGTCCCGGTTTCGAAAACGTGACTAGCAAATGTATAGAAGTATAATTAAAATAAAAAAACAAATATATATATATATATATATATATATATATATATATATATATATATATATATATATATATATATATATATATATATATTCGAACTCTTGGAGCATAGCGCCGTTTCAAAACAAAAATGTCTTCTTGTGCGTGAGGCGAGAAGGTGAATCCTTATAAAGCAGTGTGCGCGCAGGAGTTTTCTATCGCTTCTTAGCGCTTGATAATCGACTGCTTTATTTGCAGCAGTGAGAATGCAACATCAACCGACCTTTCCGGCGACGGACAAGAAGCGCGGCGTGACGAGAGTCTGGAGATGCCAATGCAAGAACTGGTCGAAAGGTGCGACACGCTAATTCTGGCATGGCCAACGAGGCAGATTAGAGAACCACCGTGGAACTTTGTTGCGGGTGTCAGGGCTCTCAGCGAAGGGGTCGTTAGTTCGGACAGTAGTTATTTTGATACCGTAGCAGTCTGGGCGTGTTGGTTATTCATGATGGTCTTCATTTTGTCCTTGTATTTTTCCATCATAGTTATTTTGGTTTAGAAGAACTAGCAACGCATACCCATACGCTAGGTTTCCACGGGAATTGCCTTCAACCCTTGGCGACACTCTGCGTCAGTTCGGCCCGCAGACCGATGCAGAGTAAAGCTTGTCACTCACATGCACGGGTGTTTTATATATACACGGGTGTTTCAGTAAAACGGTAATCAAGTTCCCATGACCAACTTTTTTGTTTTCAATTGATTTTTACATGCAATGGGCAAATATGTCGACACAAAGGAATGAACCTCAGTTTTGCAAGCTACGCTGCGATTTACTCGGAAAAAATCGCATACCACGAGAGGTGGAGAGCGCTGTTTTTGTCATTTAAGAAAGTTTCAAGTTTCGAGCCCTGCTGTTTGCGCACAAAAACGTTGTAATTCGTTTTTATTTATTCATGTCGTATGATAACAATTTTTACATTTAGAAGGGCTATAAAACGGCTTTTGTTGGCATATTTTGATATAGTTGTTTAGGAGTAAACAACTAAAATTGCTCCAGGAGCGAGGCGGTGCAAAGAGGTCGATTTTCAGTCCTGCATTATGGCATGGCGCAATAAGTTTTGCCACTGAAAGTATTTTTTTGTTTTTTTTTTGTTTTGTACCGTTTTAAAGTCTGTATCTCTAGACTAATAGGTGTTTTCTGAACATCGCACCAAATTTGGCCAAGATTTAGAAATATCAAAAATGGACAACTTTTATTCTAATTAAAAAATATCGTCTTCCATTTTTATTAAAATCTCTGAGAACAATCAATATTTTATAATTATTAGGGACTAAAAAGTGTTGTATTATATCGTTTAAGGTTATAATATTAAGCATAAAACTTAAACCATGTCCTAAAAAATGTAGCTCTTCAGCCATATATTCTTGAACAGTTTGCCGCTGAAATTGACACTGAAACTTTTATTAGGAAGGTCCCGCTCTTTATTTCAGGTAAAATTTGTCGCTGTAGATTTGTAAGTTCTTTCTCCACATCATTTAATATCGGCCAAAACTCAGAGCAGTCCAAAAATTGATAATTGTGATTCGAATTTCAAAATAAACGACATCTTCAAATTTTAATAGCTTTGCCTAAATTCAGTCCTCAGTACTTCATTCATATAATATAAAAATAAATATAAAACTGAACGCACGTTTTTATTCTACGAAATTGCTCAGAGGACTGCTTCTTATAGAAGAGAAACTCTCGGGAGTTTTACTCAGTGCTCCCTATATTTTATATAGCAGAGGGATTGAGGTCATGTGTTAAGTTTGTTTTGCTCTATGATATGTGCCACGAACAACTCGTTTGATGGCTGCTAGGCTCAAAACATGGAAGCACAGGGGCTTCTTTACGCCTCTACCTGACCTGAAAGCTTCGCGTCGTTGCATTGGCCAGAGAACATGAACTCGGGTAGAAAAGGATAAACACAAAGTAAGAGAATACATGGTTTGTGCAACACCAGTTCAAAACCAGAAATTCGACAAGGAAACAAATACAAGAAGTTATCTCTACCAATGGTTGCTTGGTTTGTGGGGTTTAACGTCCCAAGCAACTAAGGCTATGAGAGACGCCGTAGTGGAGGACTCCGGAAATTTCGACCACCTCTCTACCAATGACGACAGTGGAGTGCTGCACAGATATTGCGACGTGTCATGCGCTTTAAGTGCACCATATACCGCGCTTACCTAACCGCTTTTCAGAGGTTATGAAACATGCAATGGACTTTACAATACCTCGATTTGTGCTTCTTATTTTTGGGCTTTCCTAAGATGTCAGCGCCTTTGTGTTCTTTTTTGTGTTGTTTTCTTTTTGCGATTATGGATTCCATGCCCCCAATAGGTACCGCTAAATGCACTAGGCATCATAATATTTTGGCTGCGGTAAACGATTCATGATGCTTGTCCGTGTTTGTGCCCGTCCGCGTCGTCATTTTTGAGCTGAAAAATGGCTTGTCTGATGGGGGGCGTTACCCCGCCTTCAATATAAGCTCACGAAACATCAGTTTCTTCCACACAGCCCTTAATAACTCCGGCATGTTGCGCAGGATGTACCAGGTGCACAGCAGCATAGCACCCACCATGTTTGCCGCTGTTACTCTGGCGCTTATTGTCCTGCTCAGCGCAGCCATCTACTTCATCCTCGAAACGGACGGTGAGCGACGCATCGAATGCAGTATATATAGTACTGATACAAGTAGGAAAGTGCGCGCTGCTAAAACTTACCATTGGTCGTTCTTCGCGCAGGTATCATGAAAATGCGTAAGCATGCATGCTTTCTCACTCTAGCATTTTGTTCCGAGCCTGTTTGGCCGATCATAATGGTTGCTGCCGTATCTGCGCCTTTTGAAACCTCATTTTGCGTTAGAGAGGGGCTCTGTAATGAAATACTATATTCATATCAGTTACATACACGCGTCCAATATCACTGGCGCTTGGTGCCAATTATAACTTTCAGCTAAGTTAAGGCTCGCCTACGAGCTGATTTGTGCACAGAACTGAGGCGTGGTTGTTCTAACGATTTTTAAGCCGTGTGAGACATCTTTCTTGTTAGACACTAAATTAACGGCGCTAGTTAGCACCACACCTTTGGTAACCGGATAATAGCGTTAATGCCAATAAGCCATATAAAGCTTTCACCTTAAATAATAAAAACGTTCAGCACATATGGTCACTGACTTCACCCTGCTGTCAAGTTTTATTACCGACAGTCTTTTTCTCTCAACAGGCTATAACTCAGCATCTACAGCTAATCGTAAGTCTTCGTTTAAATCAGCGCTTTCCTCTAATATACAAACAAAAAGATGGTTAACTAATTTCTTGTATGAGGTTTCATAACTCGATGATTTGCGCACAGTGACTGCATCGATATGTGGATGTACTTGCCTTTGGGTATCGCTGGTTCGCTTAGTTATTGGTTATTGTTGGGAACAAGTTTACAAAAGAAAATTGTGCTGATCCTGTGAAGCTCAAGTCTTTTCAGAACCAAGTCGCTCCTTCTGACGCACACTGTAGGGAGAAATCCGAATTTCATTATGGTGGAAATTCGCTATATTTATATTCTCAGCCCCCCTCAAATGCATCGATAGCGACATGCAATCAATGCTGGACGCTCCTGTGAAATTTCCTTGCAAGTCGGATTTGCTTCTGCCTGTTCTCCATCTCTCGGTTTGTTTATTGAGCCTACCCTGTCATATATACGTATATATGTGGTTCACAACACAATATATGCTTTCTAACCGTAGGAAATACGATTAGAAAAGGGAGATCGATATCTACTATACAAGGTTAAGTGCTTTATTAAGCGTTCATGTCTTTTCCACGTTATGTGCGATGTCTTGCATAAGCCTGAATTCAGGGGAATACCACATTTACACACCACAATGGCTAGGCTGGCAGAAGAAGAGATACGGGAATTTCGCGAAGGGGATAAACGTGTAAGAATGCATCTCAACAAAGGGACCAGAAGGATATGCTTGGAACTCTCCTCCGTTTGGCTGAACAAGGCGAGACCAAGAGCAGTGTGGCCAGCGCACACAATCGCCAGCTAATCATACGTCATTGGTTGCTGCTATATAGCTCATCTCATTCGAAGAAGCGATCGCGAATACGCTCTCACCTCCTCTGTAAAAAAAAAAAAGAGGGTTGTTCGAGGCGTCGTGTTATCACTGTAGGGCCTTAGTCTAGCCATATCTTTCATTCACCAAATCCAGTTATGGGGAGCAAGGATTAAAGCAACCAGTTAGCTCATATGTTAAGCAAAAATGCACTTACTGGATATTCATGCCGATTCACTTTCTCCTAGATCATGACAAATCCACTGCCTTGCATATTAGCAATCATTTTGAGTTAAGATTTGTGTCACTTCGATTTCGTATACTCCTGTATTGGTGTGATGTAATCTAGTGGCCTTCGCAGTGCACAATGTACTGTGCTTGCACCATGGCTGCACACTCTTTTCTTTTTTGCCGTCATTCTATCTTTAATGTTTCAAATATGTTACTTTTTGAACTTCGGCGCAGACTAGTTATATATACTGCTGAAATTACTTCACAACTTTTCACCATTTTTTATTATTAGAATACCTAAACGCGGGTAATGCGGTCCCTTTTCTTTTTCTTTCTTTTTTTTTCTTTTTTTTTTTAAGGTTGTCTTGTACGTGCATTCATTCCGGGGAAGACACCGTTGCTACAGTCGTTGTAAATAGGGGTGCGGTACTTTTCAAATCAGCTTTCGTGCTGGCTTTTTCGCCGCGCTCCAAGCATCATGTGCGGGGCTGAATAAAGGACTTGAACTTTAATTTGAGCTATTGAAACCAGTCCTAATATTGGGGTTCAATGAAGAGCGACCTTTCATGCAAATTCTCAGGGTCAGATAATACGCACGAATATCCACGGCCATCGCGGCAGCCTTTGTCTCCGCGCGTTCGGCGTAGATCTCCGTGGCCCGTACTCTCCAGCCTCGACGCCCCCGTCACCGGTGCTGTGCTGCTACTACGACCCTGCGTGGTCTGACGAGACTCGGCGCGGCGCCTGGGCCTACGACCTGCGGCACCACTTCCCTCACGAACACTGCAGTCATGCCGTTTTCCTGGGCGCCCGGTACAAGAACCGCACGGTCGAGCTGCCCGATCAGTACTCAGGTTTGTTGTATACAAACGGCTACACTAACATTGCTACAACTTGGAGGCGATGAAAGCCGCGACATCATTCTAGCGGAAACAGCGCCACGAAATTACAAACAAGCGCATAGTTCAAAGAAGTTTGCGCGTTCTTTTGCTACCACCCAACAGCTCCGTTATGAATACCAGCTGCTTTAGATACAGAGTCAGTTGCTTACTCATCGTGCGATATACCTGCCCGCGTCACAATTTAAGTGAGACATCTGAACACATCCATAGATTGTATAAATGATTGTTGCTTGCATGCGTTCTGTTACCGAATACAGCTTCGCAACATATCGGCATGAGAGCCTCATGGAGATCAGAAAGCAATCGTGGAAAGTGACACGTGCAATCCATGCACATAATGCGGCCTTCTACGCGTCAGTGAATAGCAGGCCGCGTGCCCATCCTTTCTATTCATGTGCAGAAGGCATAGTCGCAGAATTTGGCCGCGGCCGCCTTTTCCCTTTCTTTCAAACAGAGTTTGTAACTGCCAATTTTAAGACGGCTGATACTGCCGGCCACGATTCTGTCGCACACTTTTGTCATACACTCCCATCACACTATAGCTAATGTGACGTCACATCCGGTTCGGTGGTAATTTCGAAAATTTAGGCAGCAGGATTCTGGTCAGTCAAACTGATGACATCATCCACATAACTCAGTAATTTAGTAATTATGATATTATAACATAAATTGGCTATTAATTAGTAACTAATTATTAAAGATTCCATCTGCACCGGAAATCAGACCTCCATGCCTTGAATCCTCAGCCGAGCGCAGCGCCAACTGTGCCACGCCGGGGATCGTGAAACGCACATCATAATTCTCCATGCCTACATGATGATAGTAGCGATGACAATGACGCTGCAATTAGTGATAATCACAATGACGATATTAGCAATGCTAATGACAGCTCATTTATTTGATAATGATAATGAGAGCAAACGTGATGCACTGTGTGCAACAGTAGCCTTTCGCATTTCTCCACTGCAGATTCTGCAGTGCTCTCGGAATTTTTTGAGCTTGCTCACTCCATGCCGCACGTCTACCTTTCTTCTTATGGCAGAACCACTGGCGATTTTCCTGTCTCTGAGGCGGCGGGGCCTGTCCATCCTGGCGTCTGTGCAAATAGCTGATATTGCCGAAGCAGCGCAGGACGCAGAATATTTCGCCGCTAACGTGGGCGCGTGGCTGCGGCTGCATGGCTTCCAGGGTCTGGAGATCGACGTTGATCACAAAACGCTGCCTGTAGGCTACGATGCGTTAGTAAAGGTAAATTGACGAGGCATTCGATCTTCTGCGGTCTTCATGTGCTGCGCGCTCCAGGCTTGGGGAATAACCTGGATGTACAAAAAAGACGTGACCAGGACAGTAACTTTCAAGACTGGCATATGACTAATACCTCTGTCACACGGACACGGCTGAACTCCTTTCAACTCCCTTCAACCAAGGTAGCCATTACCTCGAGGGAGATACGTGCCGTGTCACACGGCAGTCCATTATGGAAGGAAGTTAAATGGAGTTTTGAAGCAAAGGAGATCGACGATCTCCATTGATGGGCGAAGGGAGTACTCTCGTTTCCAATGTGCTTTGCTTCCGAGTCATTAAATAACATATTTATTCAATAATGTAATTTTTACTCCTAAATATAATAGTTTTTATTGCATAAAATTGTATTCTAACTCGGTTTAAAAAATTAATTGTCGCGACTGCACCACGTATTGCACAACGCCGCGCATGGTGTCCAGCAGAGCGGAAAAAATGGCTATGTTTAGAGCATGGTCGTTGTTTTCAGCAAATGTGTGTTCTTTTATATTGATATGACTAAAGCTAATTGCATTTTGCGAGGAAAATAGTAGTATAAAAAATATTTCAGTTTGTTTTGGACATTATTTTTTATATCTTTGTGCAAAATAAACAGCGCCTAATGGCCCCCTGTTGGCTGCTCTGAGAAGCTCTTTGCAAGCCGTGTGACACGGGGACAACTCCTTTAACGCGAGACTCCCTGCGACTCCCTTGCGCTCCTTTAGACCAAGGAAGTTCAAGGTAGTTCCGAGTCGGCCGTGTGACAGGGATATTACAAATATTTTCGTGAATAAACTGCATTAAATCTATTTTACTGAGTAACGGATTGATCCCTGGTGTACCACGTGTTGTCTTGGTATCGCAGGTCACAGACATGGAGGAAACAGGCGGCTAAATTGTTATTCGCGCTGACAGCTAGTTCTTTAACCCAAAACCTAATTCACTGCCTTCCCGTCAATCTTCCTGTGCCTATTTACACGCGACAGGCATTTTAGATGGGTGCGTGACTCAATCTAGATATTCAAAAGTATTCATAAAGCAAACGATCTGAATGATCAAATGGGGTCATATTTACAACAGACCGCCGTAATCGAAAGTTAATGCATGACATTGGTCCGAAGACCTCATTAAATCATTCAATCCGCGGTAGTGATGGACTGCGTGTACAAAGGGCAGGGGTTTGATCATCAGGAGTTTATAACAAGCGTTCATCGGGAATTCATATTTGAACGGGAACAGTCACGAGTAACTGTTGTGATCGCGATAAAAAAATAGGGGGGAGGAAGGGTGTTAAGCAAGTTTTCGTATAGTTTCGCAAGATTGTACACGACGCTCAATCTTCGCCTTAGAGCGATAGTGCCTTCAACACCACCTTTTCATTGCGCGTTTTATATTTTCAGTTTAAGTTGGCTTTTGGGGAAAGGAGGGGCAGTACGTGTCTTCACTCAAGGGCATTCGTACCCAGCGTGACGAAATCCGAATTTTCACACACGAGTCTTTTCAGCAAAATACGAAGATCGTGTATCGCATGTACGGTTCTGGACACCTGAGGGACACCTAGTGCAATTGAAGCGCACAACGTGTTTAAAGCATACACCCGAAGCGCGCCCTGAGGAAACTTGGCTGCCCCCTGTGTTTATGCGTTGCAGGCTTTGTCTTCCGAGCTACGGGCCCAGAAACTGATCTTCAGCGTGAATGTTTACCTGACGCGCATTTTCCTCGACCATGTTAATATAAAACAGCTACATGAGTGAGTATACCTTTCAACATAAACTGCGCTGGGCTTTTTCTGTAATCGTGCCCTCATGGGGACTTTCATAGTTTATGGCATAGTTGTGCGCTGCGAACATAACAATCCGTAGCCGTAAATTCCCCAATGTCCCCTTTCTATTTTCGGGTAGCCCAAGGGCACGGGCTATCGCTGGCAAGAACTGTACCGCCACTGCATTTCTACGCGTGGTCCCATTAAGAGA
Organism: Amblyomma maculatum; assembly: GCF_055883805.1. Classification (NCBI taxonomy): domain Eukaryota; kingdom Metazoa; phylum Arthropoda; class Arachnida; order Ixodida; family Ixodidae; genus Amblyomma; species Amblyomma maculatum. Next base: position 58,451,004 of record NC_139345.1, on the reverse strand, counting down.
TAGACATAGTCCTGATCCACACATTTGGACCATGGGGACTCGGTGCCTTCTCGTTGTTCAGAAAGGAATTACGTGATACCAGATTTCTGTCATCGTCAGACTTTTCGTCGCGAGAACCGTATTGCTACTACTACGTTATCTGTAGTAGTGCAGTTATCTGCACGAGGCAGGTTAATGGGAAACTGTTGGGCAGTTGAGTAAGAGAGGCGGAAGGCATTTTATGCGTACAATACATTGCTCGAGTTCGTTTTGGTCCAATTTGGTTTTTCCTGAACTCTGCAGGTTTCGGTTGCAGGGGAGGATGCACGTCACACCCTAAATATGTCCCTAGTTGCTAATATCTTTTTCTGCTTGCAAGAAAATGAAGCGATGATATTTTTCCAATGTACGTAGTTCATTAACCTCTTCACCATCCGTTGAGCAATCAGATTTAAGGGCTGTGGGGAGAGCGTGGGGAAGGATCAATCATAAACTCTTTCCTTAATTGAGCATAATCCAGTGTTCAATATGGCGAAGCCTTTTGACTTCTTTTTCAAACTTCTTGTACTATTGCGTCTGACACTTATTCATACCGAATTGCCTAATAAGTTATGATATCCACGACGCTATAAAAGCCTCCTCAATCAGATGGATCGAACAAGGCGTTCCTTAATCAATTAGGCTTCGAAATTGTTTAGCTATAGGGCATAGTTCATTTTGATCATCAAGTGTTTCATGTAATCATCTGCCCTGAACTGACCTCAAGATAATCTTAACGTATTCTGCTTGGCATCAGTGCCGCTTGGTCGAGCGATGCAGAAAGCATAATCGTTGCTGCAGCTAAGTGATGTTTGCTAGCGAAACCGCTGTAAACTATAAGTTCGCGCCAACCTAAACGTCTCATTTTCCCTGTCTGACCAACTTAGACTGGTGTTAGAGCTGTGAACAATCTTCGTGATTGCCAAGCATCACTGGCCAAAATTGCAAAAAAAAAAAAAAATATGCTAGTACCAATAATTACATCAAATCTGGAAGAGAACTAACTCTTAGTGAGAGGGGGAGCTCACTTGCTGAAAATGAATGATCTCAAATCATGCCTGCCGCATCTCATTTACATTTTGCGCACCTTAGAGCTGGGCAGTGTTGGGAAAGAAAAATGGTCGGGAATCAGAAAAAGAAGTGGCTGCGTTTTTATGAATTCGCAGTATGTCCGGAGCCAAGTGGCTTTACCCGGTGCACTGATGCGTACAAAGTCGCCAGAAGCGTCTCTTTTTCCGCTCTGCAGTGATTCTGACATGCTGGTCCTCAACACCCAAGATCTGGTGAACGACGACCAGGTCACGGCGGCACACTCGGCGCTCTACGGAAAGGACTCCTGGGTGAGCGGTGGCCTGCGCAACAACTCAACGGACTCCGCATTTTCACGCATTCGCTGTCATTTCACGCCCCGACCTATAACGACGATTGAGGTGACAGTCAGTGCCTCCTGGAGAACAGTGCCTGCAGCGTCGCGCCTGTCTCCATAGTATTGAAATTGGCGGTCTGTTTCGCTGAGGGACTGTGTGGTGACACTAGTGTTGCGCCCTGTACCAATACATGCGTTACGCGCGCGCCGAAACATATGCAGGCGTGCTTTTGCATTCGTAGTCCTTTTTTAATTTTCTGTTGGTTTGAAATACCTTAAAGACCATTAAAATTCGCGAAAGTTGCCTGCAAGCGGCTGCTCCACTGACGCGAGGAGCGTCTGCTAGCATGACCTCCAGATCTCAGAGGCCATGCTGCTAGAGAATAACTTCGCGACTGGCCACGAGGCGGAGCCAAACTTACGCCCTATTGGGAAAGGGAGTGGCGCATTAGGGGACGAGGGTTTGGCGGGAGGCAATACCCCCAACGCTGAAGGCACGGATAACTCAAGGAGGCACTGTGACAGTACATGGACTGTTGAAAGTAAACGTCTGACTTCTCATCACAGCGCATGCGTACAATAGTTATTTTCAGATTTGATCCGATACCTTTAAGGGTCCCGTTATGTAGATATTCAGGTGCCGGCTTTGTCGGCGTTGTGAGCGAAAAATCGTGGGCATGCCTGTGATGTGTGGTAATTAGCAAGAGCTGTGAACTGACTGATCGGCCTGTTGTGTAACGGCACAAGCCAATATCACTTGGCCGGGTTGCCAACTCGGCTTCTACTCTGAGACGACAGGGTGGGATGAGAATCGAACCCTCCGGAACCCTTGGACCTTGAGTCAGAAACGCTACTCATATGCTACGTAGGCACGCTCGTATATGGCTTGATTAAAGAGGGACCCTCTATCCACGTCTGATGCAAAGCATACATTCGAGTGGGGCTGTTGGACAGGTACCGCCATATTTCAGTTCATAGAGCACCGTACGCGTTTTACTGGGGTAGTGGGTTCGGATCCTACTAGCGGCATCCATATTTTTGTTGTATAGTTTGTCGTCAGTTATTTCCAGGGTAAACAGTTATTTCGCAATAAAAAAAAAAAAAAGACGCATAGCTACGAAGCAACTGCAGCTGACAATTAATAGACAACAATATCCGTTTATATTATCTATGCCTTGCCATTCGCTCCGGCGCCGCCGTTCAAAGAGACAGAACACTCACCAAAATATGTAATAAGATTAGGGTGGAAAGGATCTTGCCTTATATAGTATAGACCGAGCACCACAATATTCAAGAAACGAGGCTTTAATTCTAACTTGGCACTGAAAATCTCACAAGACGACTGATGTGATCTCTTGTGGCGAAGCACTGATACGGTAATACCAGGCCGCGGAAAGTCAGGGGCACTTCCGTCCCGTCTAATTCTCCCAAGCGGGGGCGAAAGGAGGAAAGAAAAAGCTGAGAGGAGGACTTCTCCCTCGCGCCTAAATTTTCCCCTCGCACTGACGGCGCCGCCGACTGCGCTGCGTGGCTTGCTTCGTGCGTGAACCGCTGCAACCGTTACGACTCCGCTCGTTTTGAATTAGAACTGTCGTCTGCGTCGGTCGTCTGCGTAGCCTAGCGCTGTGAATTCTCTGCGTGTTGGCTTATCGGCCAAAGTCGCGATTTTTCGTCGCGGTTCTTTTACTCTGTGCACCTCATTCCTGCTGGCTCTTCGCCCCTTCGTGAGACGAGAGACTTGTCTGCGTGCACCTCCAGTTCCGTGGACCCATCTCGTCTGCTGATTGTGCTGGCCATTACAGTCGGCGATATCCGCTGTGTTTCGTGTTGTTGAACTTGTTACCTTCATGTACTGTGGAGAGACGTGCGTTTCGAAGAAGACGGTTCTTCCAGGAAGGGTAGTGTAAATTTTTAATCATGCATTTTGGTTATGTATAGCGCAGTGACATGTGATTACTTGCATCAAATACCAACCACTAGGTAACTAGAACGCAGGTATTTGCTCATGTTTCTACATTGCTTTGATGGTATGGAATGCGTAGAATGAATATGTGCATCATTTATTTAATTTCATTCAACTTTACACATGCTGACAGAAGCAGTGCCGGCAAACTGGGTTCTTTTGTAGTGATAAAGCAAGCATGCAAGATTACAATGTTAGCGCAGAACACATAACACTACTGTAAACTGTTAGCTATGTAAAGTGCGCGTGTGTGAGGGATACCTTGTCGCATCTTTTCATTTTCCATTTCACGTGCAGCTAATAAAAAAGAGAAACGATATCTGCTGTTCTCTGTGCTATTTCTTGCTGCGGTCAGGTACGCTTGCTCGCGAGCGCCTGCGCCCTCGAGAGCGCTATGTTTGTGGTTTTTCTTTCCATCACACTGTTCCTGCCGCGAGCCGGTCGCATGGTCGCGCCGCGGCAGAACGATGATGCGGTAGAAAATCCACGGGCAGAGCGTTTTCCCGGGCGCGGGCGCACGCGAGCGCGCGACCCGCGCTGCTTGAAGCAGCCTACCGACACCCCCTTCAGCGCACCGTTTTTTTGGACCAGTCCGCTATACGGCCTCCCCTGTCAAGTCCATTTTTTACGCGCCCCCGCCCGCTATAATCCTATAATGGGGAGTTTGGCGTTAGCGTCTGTAATTCGTGGCCGCTGGGAGGTATAGGGAGTTTCACACCCCTGGTAATACCCCGTGACCGTATCTTAAGAAAATGTCGCTTATTTTCTTATCTACAGAGTGTCTTTGAAGCGTCCTCGTCTCTTTTGTTACATTTTGTGTTGTCTCCAGTGTGCCCTTCAGTAAAACCTAACATCTTTTCGCATCGTCCATGATGTGTTTTAGATTTGTTTCTAGATAGCGTCACACTGTTTTGAATTCTCTGGATGAAATGGTAACAACTGTCCACTCAAACTTTTATTGATGAGGCATACATTCCTCTATCGCAACAGCTTTCGGTAGTGTAAACTAAAAGTTACGCCATTCTGTACTAAACAATGCCTGTTTACTGTCTGGCAGGAGAGATTTATATAGGTTTTCCTTACATCACCTTTGTCGACGCACAATCGCCATCGCGGTCACTGCTCATGGTTTCCAGTATCGAGGTATACGTAAAATCAGGCGCGTGTACTGTTCGAAAAAATCTCGGGAAATTTTTTTCTACTACTTCTAACAAAATCGCTACAGAATCGGCCACCCGAGGCAGGAAGCTTACATTCGCGAAAAAAAAAAAATGACCTCTTAACGTGCAGTGTTCTGTCCCTTTAAGGTTGTTATAAGTTCCAGCGGTGCTTCACGAGGCTCGCCAAAAACTAGCTGCTCGCCGTGATCTCGCGATGTGATGCATGCGCCTCATTGTGGAAAAGCCCCTCACTCACTACTTCATCGCGGCGAGCGCCTAGTTTTCTCTCTTGACCGATACTACTGTACTCTAGCACACTGTGCCGCTACCTCTCACTCAACCACTTCGACTGACTATCGTTCGGTGGAAAAAGTGATCCGACGGCACCGCGAGGAGCCACGAGTTGACGTTCCTTTCATACATGGCACGGCCACAAGGAGCAGCACCAGCACTTGAGGGGCCTTTTTGTCGCTCTTTCTGCTGACGCTTCTACGCGGGCGCTTGGTACAAATCCGATGCATATATCATGTTCGCATGTTTTGAATGACTCGTTTTGAGCTGGAGGCACATTTATTTATAAATTTGCGCTCCGACTTTCTTCTTGAGGAGAATAACGATACATTCTCCCTGCAGGGTGGGCAGACGCAGCTTCAGCAATGTGCAAATTACTTCCTGTTGAACGCATAATTACTGCTACTCTTTTCGTAGACAAATGCACAAAATATGCAACAGAGGATTAAGGTATCAATTGGCAGACACAAGCGAAGGTCATGCACGAGTCTGCCCTGCGCCTCGCCATACACCGAGCTTTATTTCAGTGGTGCAGTATTTTATTGCTGACTGAGATCGCGAAATTTCAGTGCGCATGCCGCTGCCCTGTAGGTGTCAGCTGAGTCGACGGTAGGCACAGCTCTCTGAACACGGGTTGCTACTAGCAGCGCATGCTACCAGCTGCTATTTCACCGCAGAGCGGCCGTTCCAATGAAGCCCTTTCTTCCATCTTCATCGCGGCTTTGAACGCGACGCTGGTCGGCATCATTCGATATCGGTGTCTATGACCAGGCATGAATAATGTAGGAGGCTGATATAGCACACGGAAAGGAACGCACAAACACGAATCTAGAAAGTGACCTTCATTCAAGCGAACGAGCACAGGTATAGTGCAATAAGGGAGAGATGGATAAGAGATGGAAGGTTAGCGGCGTAATGATGTTACTGCGTAGCGAAAATCTGTCGGCTGTAGCTCTCGTTATTATGCACCGGCAAGCTGATGAACAAATGTCCCAACTGTTGGCTCCCGCAAAATATTATACAAATATTGTTAGTTTTCTAAAAGGTCCATCGCAATTCAAACTGTCTCTGTATATTATAGAACGAGCGAAGGAACAGGGTTCTGTACTGCTGTCATACAGACACAGCTCAAACGAAGTGCTCGAACAGGCATGGATATACGCATCTCAATAAGTGTTAATATTAAAAGCAATGTACAAGCTTTCACCTCAGAAATAATAAAAAAAAGCCAAACTCATTGTAGTTAAGTGTTGAGGGCCTACTTTTACAATTAATTGATCTTTTTTTAAAACATAAACGCGTTTTAATAGGAGGAACAAATTTCCATAATCACGCAGTGTTTGTCCCTACTAGAACGAAGCTGCTCGTGGTACGCAATAGTGCTTGTTGCACTGGGACTATCGCACAAGAGCAAACCAGTTTACGAGTGACGTGGTGCGTGCAGAATAGCAGCCTGGCGGCTGTGTATGCGCACACGGGTTCCCTCTCCCGCCTGCTTCTCGTCGTGCCATTCGCGTCGCGCGAGTTGGAGCTCCAGGAACCGCTCGACGGACCCAGCAGTGTGTCCGCAGGTCTGGGCTGCCGTGGACCGGCCAAACCGTCGCGGTTCCACGCTGATGCCGGCGTGAGGGCCTTCTTCGAGGTGCGTGAGTTCGCAGACTGAGGTCCATAAAACACGCATATGTGCTGCGCGAGGTGAAGTGTATGCTAAAGGAATAGCGAGACATAGACACCCCACTCATTCAGTCAGTTTTGCTTGCTTATTATTTAATAACCGATCCTGGCGAACACTTTCAAGGATAGTTTATGTGCAACGTAAATACGCAAGAAAACGAACGAGTAAACAGCCGCCGCCTTAGCTCAGTCGGTAGAGCACCAGATGCGAAATTTGGAGGTCGTGGGTTGTGATGCAACTGGCGGCATGGGGTTGCTTTTCTTCTACATTGATCAACGCCAAAATAAAAAAAAGATATGCTTTCCTTAGAAAGCTGTATGCATAGGCACATTTAGGACGTCAGCATAAATTATAGAGGCTGTACTGATTAGCCACATTGCACTATGCGAGCGTCCCTTGGATGCTTTTTTGTGATGAACAGTTTTCGTCCGTGTCACTATGTGAGTGTTACAGCCATTTCGCCCTATTTCCAGAGGGAAAGTCGCATTCTGGTGCAATTTCTTACTTTTTCTCTCTCCCCTTTGCGTAGCACGAATTCTTTATGTTGAAGAAAGGAGTGCAAAATTACTGTACCCGTATATATGTAACGTATTGTGATCGCTCATCGTTCTTCGTGGCTGTGTCCAGACTGTTTCATTTCATTTAAAGCGATCCATTGTGGTTCGGAGATCTAAGTTTTCCTTTTGGTGATACCCTTGAACTTGATGATAATGAGACCACTGCTACTCAGAACAGTTTTCTGTTTCAGTTCTTCCATGCAATTTTCAGGAAAAATTATGCACAGCACATTCACATGCATTTTAATGCAGGGGTGAATTTAACCACTACTACATTTTCACCTCTCCTTGTCTGCAAATGCTTTCTCCGTCTTTGAGTTCAACAAGAAAAATTGAGAAAATAACACAGGTTAAAGTGAGATTTGCGTCCATGGTCACAACAAAACAGGGAAGTTAACGACAATTAGGCAGAGATGACTAGCGTGAAACGACGGGGCGGTTTGAAGTGACACTATAGACCTTCTGGGACCTCCGTTTTGCATGTGCAAAGCTGCGTGCAGTGAGTTTTTGTCTCTTCCGTTCCTTTCATACTTTTTCGTCCGTGCTTTATAGGTGTGCGGAATCATGGACGACCCTTCTTGGTCTAAAGTCTGGCAAGATAACGACTACTGCTACATGCAGGCCAAAGATACGCGTTTCATCATCTTAGAGGAGAGAGAAAGCGTCATTTGCAAAGTAAGTCGGAGAAGCAACACAGCAGAGTGGGTCAGGAAGGAAACGAGAGTTGATGTCCTAGTTCATAGCAAAAACAAAAAAAAAGAATATGGTGTGTGGTATGAAGGGTCTTGACCTCCCGAGGCGACTCAGGCTGTATGGGGCACCATGGGGGCAATACATGTTAATTCAGAGCTCCTGGGTGTATCATCTTTCAGTTGGACGACGAGAATTGAAATACAGGTCGTCAGGAAAAGTGTGAACGTGCTGATATATTCTCCGATGTTATTTATAGCCGAAGGTGGAAGTGGTTAGTCCGCACAAAGGGCAAGGCATACATATATATCGTGGCATACATATACCTTGTATGCCACGTTATGATATATTGGGGATCCTTATCGTTTTCTGCTCGCGAGCGACGAAATGTGTACGGACAAGACATGTCATGCGAAGGCAAGATAACCGATGATCAATAAGGCTAGCAGACTGGATTCCGAAAGAAACGAGTTATAGGCTGCGGCAGAAAGTCACATGAGCGAACGAAATTTAATGGTTTGCGGGGATTATGGGGCGATGCTGGCACCCTAGGGATTTATTTGAAGAAATTATGATGATGATGGTATGCATCGTTAGAAATGTTCATCAAAACAAGCTGTAGCAGCTTTATAAGCACATAATTGATACAAACTGTGTTATGCACAAGGCTGTAAAGCACCAATGCCATCCGTGTTATTTTGCAGAGCCAATGAGAAATGTTACTTGTGTCAAGCGAGAAATTGCCTTGGTGAGAGTTTATCAAAATAAAGTTTTGATTTGGTGTATAGTTTGCATATTTTCACTAGATGTGAGCATATATCTTAACGGTTATCGTTGAAGAGTTGTTTTAGGGAGAAAAGAGGGAGGGGAAGTTGAAATGTTAGATATGTTACAATTAGTCTGCTCACGTGAATTATATTGAGAAAATTCTTACAATGCTGTCTATATCCAAGCATCGCGAACCGAACTGCAAACTGGCTACCTACCAATATTCCTGATTTAGATGTACTGGAAACAGAGCACTGTTCTTTTCTTGGGGGAAGACACCATGGCGCCGATAACAAGCCTATACCCGCAATCGTATTATTACCGCATTGTTCAAGGCGAGCCCTGTCCAGTACTGCCTTATTCACTGTGTCATCTCTGTGGAAACAGCTCTCTCTCATAACACCAATATAGCCTTCTGTTGATGAATGCGGGCAAGCGCGTTCGATTCTCAGCCAAGGTTCAGGGCCCGATATATATAGCTGTGCGAAAAGAAAAAAGAAAAACGCCACTACAGTCAAATTTAGGGTACTTCCCGTCATGCTTCAAGGGCAAAGCGTAGAAAACATTTCTTTCATCTGTTCCTCGAAAGCAAAGCTTATGTACAACAACTGTGCAGGTCAAGTTTGCAGCAGCGCATCGCCTTATGGGCGTGGCGCTGAAACAGCTGGACGCGGACGCGTTCCGGCCTTCGCCAGAGTGCGGCCCGGCCCACCCGCTGCTGGACGCGGTGCTGGCCGAGGCGCAGCGGCTGCAGCCCCGCCGAGAGGGCGACCCGCACCTGTGGACGCACGCCGAGCGTCGCCTGACCGTTGTGCGCGCCAACGGCAAGACGGCATGCCTCAGCCATGTCCACTGAGCGCTGGCTAGTTTGTGCATGCTGGATGGACAGTCGCTATGCGAAGGACGTGGAAAAGCGCATCAAGTCCAATGCCGCAGAGCGCATTTTGTTGTCGGCTGTAACAGCGCGCCTTAATTGTGTAGCCCTTTGTGCTCTAATTCCCGCTTAAAGCTCTTTCTTCCTACAACACCTGGGCGAGAGGTAAATCTATGTGCGGCGGTACTGTTATTATGTAGAAGACAATAGCCACAGTTGCTTTCTGCGTGACGGACAGTTTTCTTTCGTTACATTCTATTTCGATTTGTGTTATATTTTGTCGTATATAACATCGCCTTAGCAGTCTTTCTACCATTGAGATAACCTTGGAATTACTGTGGACTCAATAAAGTCGCATATGCTTCGGTTACACAACGGGCACAGGTCACTTGGTGAACGCCGGCGATAAACGACTTCAAAGCCGCCGGTTACATGAAGACGACGACGTATGCACATGGAGGTACCCCATGGCAGGGAGGCGGATGTGCAGTCTTCTCACGTGTGGATGGTCAGTGGGGTCTCGGATTACATGGTAGCAGTGTCGAATCGTGTGGTCGCAGACTTCACGTTGTCGTGTTTTCTGCTGAAGCTGGGAACGGGGCTGAAATGTTAACGAGTTCGGGTCACGCCTGGCAGGCTGGGGCATGCTCGAAGATACTAACCATGAGCATCCTAACGTAGCCCCTGACGGACGACAGGCTCCTAATATCCGAGCGCGCAACAAAGACGAGACAAAGAGGAGAAGTGGACAACGACGACGCAAAACCGACTGGCGACCAACTCGCATACAACGAAGGGCGACCAACTCGCCCAATCAGCCGTTTTCCTAATATCCGAGGCCATGAGGACTACACACCTACTGCGAACCTCCACTGAATGTTACGTGGCGGCAAGTTCCCCACCTTCTGCTCTTTGTTCAACCATCGTGACGCCCATCGCATCTCCTGCGCTTGCTTTTCAGTGCTAGACTTCTAGTTCGCGATTATAGGCAGTCGCTTGTTGGCGCATGGTTGTGTAACAAATTATAAGACAAATTGTGCTGTGCCGTGGGCAGGAGCACTCGCAGCAGGCCATCAGCCATTAAATCTGTTCATCGTCATCTATCATGTGTGGTTCTCTCGGCTTGCTGTCACGCAACATTGGGTAGTGGCTAGAGCGTGTAGCTATCGTGTGTCCTCTGTTATTTTTCGTGGCTTTTCTCTGAAGAACGTTTTGTTTTTAGTCGGCAGAGGCTGGCAACGAACTTTACCTGAAAATCTGTACCCGGCACCCTTCATCTTGTGCGTCGTCGAGCGCAGCATTACGTAGAAGAGAAGATACGAATACGCATCACCCTATCATAATCTAATCCATCGCTGCCAGGCTCCAACAAGTGATCGTCTCGATTGCGAACTAGACTGGCACTGAAGATTAATCGATTGGCGCGACGATGTTTGAACGAAGAGCAGAAAGGGAAGATAGCGCATAAATACAGGTGGGCCTCTCCATGTAATTGCAAAATGCATGCCAACATTAATCTTGCCAGTCACAATTCAATGTATTATATCTGTATGCGCCACCAAATCACATTCGGCATGAGCCAATTACAAAGTACAAACTTTCCTTGAGGTCGTATCACCTTGCCAGGCTCATTTGGGTATTGCCTCATGGCTGGTCAGTGCATGCTTCTCTCAATTTTTCCTGTGTGAAATCCTCATTATGTCACCCTGCAGTAACTGTCTTCACCTGAAGGGTGATGACGAGAAGAGGCACTCATGCGCAGTCTTCACATATTCTCAAAGTTTAGTATTCGAACTACCACGATTTGTTCTACAACACAAGAGCGTTTGGCCAAGCTTTCTAAAATAAACTGATTAATTATACCAGTGGTTTAATCAAACCTGCTTGACACGTAACGCGCGTTACTGAGTGCAAGGATAATTTACATATTGGCAGGGCATCCATCCTTTTATACGATGGATACCGGGGTCGAAACTAGCGACGAAAACTCGCCTCTATTTCCAGTTGGTGCTAACATTCCTAGCCACATGCTTGTATCTCCGTGCGGTTAAACGCTTGTAACCTAGCAATAATTAGGCTGCAATAACAAATAACTGAAGCCTTGTGTTTAGGGCTACTCAATGGCCTTCTCTTTGTTTTTTTCACACGAAGCGGGCGCAATATTTTCGGCCGAAAAGGCGTCGCCGTAGCCCAGAATTGAGGAAAATGGTGTCGGAGAAAGTAAACAGAGTATTGCTTATAGAAATTGTGACGCAACAATTCTCTGCGCAGCGTTCAAGATGTCATATCGTTTCGTTTCCTATTTAGCATCCATCTGATAGTCAAGTTGAAGGCTAGTTTGCGAAAGAGATTCGAACCAAATACATATGTGCCTCAGAATTGTAGGTGCCCACAACATTGTCGGCAACAGACACTACACCACCTTTTTCCCCAAAGACCAACTTAACCGAAAAGTATAGAAGCATTCCCGGAGTAAAAAGGAGTATTAAAAACGATATCGCGTTGAATTTTAAGGCGAAGCATGAGCGAACTTCATTTTGTTTCTGACCAGATCTTTCAACTGTTCTTATGGCAGCAAAGTTACCTTGGAAGGAGCAAAAAAAAAAAAAAAAGAGTGCTTAAAAGTGGGCTTTAGAGCGGAAAAAGCGAAATCCACTTTACAGGACTGTTTTCACTAAGTTCATCTTCATCTATATCATATAATCATCATCATCATCATACTAGCACTACTATTGTCAACTAAATGCGCTGTCACTGTCATCGCTACTACCATCATTATAATTATCACTAAATGTAGCGTCATTAACATCAGTACTGTCTTCCAGCTACACTATGATAATTAAGGTCGGTTTCTCACGAGCCCGGCTTGGAGTAGCGGTGAGTGCGCTCGGCTCAGAATCGGGGGAGAATTGTGGTTCGATTTTCTGGGGTAGAGAGATTTAATTTCATGCAAAGGACATTCCCGGCGCACAGCCATGAACGTCACCACTAGTCTAGAAAGGCTCCCACCTTAATATTAGCGCTGAGGGAGTCTACTTTTCTGACACGTTGGAGGCCGATGCATAAGCTCATTTTGAAGCAACAGCTCACGAGTAAGTGTCTTAAAACCTGGCTAGAGGCAAATATTGCATGTACAGGGTAAGCCTGTATAGCAGCAATCCAATTATCGTCACTGTTGTCATCTGTATGCGTATTGAGGCGAATCGTGCATATAGTTCAGAACTTCACCAAGAATTCCACCAAGGCGTGTCAGGGCAAAACAGTGCACCGGTACGTACGCAGAATACAGGGTCATCGGCAATTAGTTGGATTTTATAAAACTAATGTGAAAATTTATCGTTTGGTTATACGAGCCATGGGGGGGGGGGGGGGGGGGAGAGATTATGCATTAAAGAACAATCTCAAATTATGCCCAAAACCGAACCCAACCGTCATATGCATTACCGAAGTACAGCGAAGTTCTGCACGTTCATGCTATAAGCATCTTTAAGTTCCTGTTGTCCATTTATTTTATTGTGTCCGATTTAAACTATAAAAGTAAGACGATGTCGCATGTTTTGTATCACGTAATAAGCGCCATTGATGTTTGTTGCAGAATGCGCTGGCGACCATTTCGGGGATCTATCCGATGAGCTTTCAGATGATTCTTCCATCAGCGCTGCGCCTGAGGTTTCTCCCCTTCTTGTGAGCCGGAAACTCTGGCCTTGCTGACCAGGCCGATGAGGCAAGCGCACAGGGACCTCGGGGAGCCGCCTGCCGTGACGAAGGCCGTCATGGTGGACATATACAGCACTACGGCGACGGCGGTCAAGGGCACCACGGCGTAGATCTCGTCCTGGTGCGCCTGCTGGCTGAGCAACGTCGAGCACGAGGCAAAGAGGTGCGCGACCGGCACGAACAGCAGCAGGCACCGACGCCGGAAGAGAAGTGCATTGAAGGCCGCCACACTCCACATGGGGTGCAGCAACGAGAACGCGGCGGCCGTAGCCGAATACAGGATGTAGTCCACTCGCGTCTCGTCGCCGAAGAAGCCCGGCGTGCCTGAGGAAAAATTGGATGGCACGGGTGAAGATTCTTGGCGAGACTGAAATAAAGTATGCTTTCTTGGTAGTCACGCCAAGGAAATGTGGGTAATGTAGATTTAGAACCCACATGGCTGTTTAGAACTGATGATTAGAGTTAATGAAGCGCATGTAATGAGTAGCATGCTTTAAAATCTCTGTTCGTACAGTTCTACGCATAGGACGACGTGGATTGCCCAGGACGAAAAGAAAAAAAAAACTGATTGAAGAATAAAATGCATATGAATCAAGAAGGTGCGGTAGAAAGAATCTCGCAGATGTGGCTTTAACATGACCCTTCCCTGCCTTTTATTGGTCGCTCTTTGGAAGTCAATCCGAAAGAATAATCAAATTGCGGAACTTAAAATGTTCGAAATTCTTGCATAACCGTTTAATTATCTCTCTCTGGTTTCATTCCCACTCGACAGTACGTATCAACAAGTATATGCCTAGCCTTCTATATAGGCCAGGTTTTTTTTTTTTTTTTTTTTCTGCGTATACGTTTAAGATGGGTAAATTTTTTATGTGCATGCGTTACGCGGTGCGCGTTTAAAAACATCCGCTGCTCGTCTTTGGACTTCTTTTTCTGATTCTATCCGGTCGAGTACATCGAGATTCTTCAAGAAAAATACTTTTCGCGCATTGCTGTAAGGAAACCATTGTGTGTGATAATAAATGAAATTCTAAAGTGAATGTCACATGTTTAGAGCTTTCGTAACCTACAGTCGAGTATTCTAGATAGAAAGGTAGCTGAAAAGTCAGCTCTGAGAAAATAATTTTTAAGGAACGAATTGATAATTTTGAATTCTTAAGTGAAATAATGTCGGCATATATGGGTTAAGCATCCGCGTAGACGTACCTGTCATTTCGCGGCAAGGAAATACTATACAAAGAATGGCAGGGCTTTAACGTAGTTAAATCGAGTAAGACATGCGAAAGCTTTTGGGCATACATGGAAATTCACGGAGACGTGTAATGCACAGCGCAAGAGTGCGCTGCAGTTTATCACGTGGGATTTTCGGCTGTGGTGATAAGAACGACGTTCCGTATTGAATTGCCCGAAGAAATATCTGGCTTCGAATGCACTGCGCGCTTATGTTTTTCTTTTCGCTGGGTACTGGTTGCGCACTCCAGGCAAACACTTGCAGCTTCGGCTAGACTGACCATTCCCTTGCTCGGTGCTTTCGCACTAAAAGTAAACATGATTTACACTGAAAGAGCCAGACATACCATAGCGCCTATTTTCTAACATTTTTCTGTGCCGTGAAAAGAGAGTGTATTGCATCTCGCACATTAAATGACCAATACACTTTACACACAAAAATATGGGGCCACTACACATTAGCACTTGACAAAAGTTGCATTCTGGCGCAGGAGAGCTTTCGCACTTGCTATGCGACGTGCCTGGTCCAGCGGCGGCGTCGGCCAGCATGTTGAGCATCGAGGAGGCCACACTGGCTGCGCCGAAGCCCAGCCCAGAGACGTAGGCGAACACGGCTCGGTAGCGGGACAGCGTCTCGTCGTCTCCACCCACGAGTGTCACGATGCCGAGCACCACTTCGGCCTGGCGTAGTGTCCGGAACGCCAGGAAGCGAAACAACTCCTGCCCACAGTAGCGAGTACGCAGTGTTGCACATCTTTCCACGCACCCGCAAAATCACCACGTCGTCGAAGAATTCGCCACAGACAAGGACGTTATCAGCTTTAGGCATATGGCATGCGTTTAGTCCATTCCAGGCAGGTTCAGGGGAGCAAGGTTCGAAAAGTGCGGTGAGCCCGCGTCCGAACACGAAGCCTAATCGCAGGCTGAATATGCGGAACTTCTCCATCCGAATGGTCGGCTCACCATTGGCAGCGTCTACTACTAGTTCTGTAAAGCACTCAGTATCCACGTCGCCAGTACGATGCGTATGCAGGTGGACGGGCGAATAGATGTTTCTGTGGGTGCTTTTGAGCGTACATACTTGGGGAAACAGCGAAGGAATTGAGCGAAAAAATGTGCGTACTGTCACGGCAGCTGCATCGTCTTGTGCGTGTTATTCCTGTTCCTTCTACCGTGTGTTTGTAAGGCGAAAGCCTTTTACGGTTCGTCACTCGCCGGCGTGTCCGTGCGTGAGTCCGTGTATCCGCGGCAGCTCTCAATCATCTTCAGAAGGATTAGGATGGTTTCAGTACTGATAGATAATCAATGATGCAGTAGTAGGTGTATTAGCATTAGTTAAAAATAATTAGGTAATATGTATTAATTATTCCGTAAGTGATAATTCAGTTCAGTTCAGTCGTTCAGTCGTGTCCGACCCTTCGTGACCCTATTGACCATGTCACGCCACGCTTTCCGGTCTCTCACTATCTTCCTAACATCACATAACTTCATCTGCAGTGCCTCGAGGATGCCATCTAACCATCGCGTTCGCTGCCTACCCCTTCTCCGGCGACCCTCAACCTTTCCCAACATCAAATCTTTCTCCAGCGACTCCTCTCTTCTCATCAGATGACCAAAGTAGCTGAGCTTTAACTTTAGAATTTGACCCTCCAATGAGCAGTCAGGGTTTATGGTCGACAATATTGACTGATTTGATCTTCTGGCAGTCCAAGGAACTCTCAAAAGTCTTCGCCAGCACCACAATTCAAACACGTCAATTCGGCGGTCAGCCTTTTTCACAGTCCAACTCTCGCATCCATACATCACAACTGGAAAGACCATAGCACGAGTTATACGGATCTTGGTTGGCAGACTAATGTCTCTGCTCTTTACTAGGCGGTCAAGGATAACCATTGCTCTCTTTCCCAGAAGCAGGCGTCTCCTAATTTCATGGCTGCAGTGATAATTAGCTGCCTAGTAAACAATTACTGGTTAATTAGTCAAGAATTGGCAGCTAATTCAGTAATAATTAGTCACTGATAATAAGTTAATGATAATTGATTAATTTTTCAATAATAATTAACCAGTAAGCTTTAAGATCTCTTAAACTCACGCACTGCGCACGCGCAATGACGTCACAATTGCGCAATTGACTTTCGCCTCTGCGCACTTTAGATCGTCGTCAAAGTTCCTCCTGAATTTTTTTATATTTAGTGTGTACAGAATTTTGTTTCAAAACCCGTGAATTTATATTGAAAAACCACACACAATACTGCGTTCTGGAAGCAAATTCAACGAAAGAGCAGATGTTATTTCGCTGTCGTAAGTAAATGGCAAACCGAATAAAAAAATGGTTTCAGAGCACGGTATTTCATGGCACTTGGGATATGTTAGTTGAAGCCTTCTGCTGTCGACCTCTTCCGATCAATTATTTTATGGCGGAAAGTAGGACCTCGTATTCTAATGCCAACTTGAGATTGATTTTAATAGAACATTATACAAATTAAAAGAAAGAATGAGTTTGCCTACAACGTTGAGAGCCTATAGCATTCAACATTGTATGCATAGCTAGATTTTGTTTTTAACTTCCAAGTCAGAATTATGGTTTTCACATATTAAAAATCGTAGTTCTGAGCACAAAACGACCCCCTGCGTTCATTCAATATTTCAATAATCAAGACAGTCGTGGATGCAGTCTGGCTTGTTGCACACTTTAGTCGGCGCGCGCCGTTGCATGTTGAACGCGACTGCGTTTCATTGGAGAATCTAACTGCGCCGGCGTGAGCAGCGAATCACATTCTGTCGAAAGGGTTTGACATCACAGCTGGAGTGGCATAACAGAGAGTGAGTGAATTACTTTCAGAACAAAATTACCATAGGGAGAGAGTAATTGGAACCCTCCGGCACCCTTGGATCTCACTTAAAGCGCGCTACTGCTAGGCCTCGCAGAAACGTTCGTACAGCCTGGTTAAAGCAGAGGTTAATACCTGCGCCGTATGATCTTTCACATAATACTGTAACTATGTAATTATGTAATGTAATTAAGCGAGTAAGCGCCATCTTGGAACTATGCATCAAATCATTAAACTGCGAGAGATCTGAGCCAACAGTCTGCCAACAGTCCAAATTACCATTGGTGTGCTTGAGAAAAGCAGTTTTGTGATCATTTGCTTGCAATCATTAAACGCAGATCTTCAGCGTTGTTGTTCCGGTGGATTTATCACACAGTAGCCCACCGTCAACAGGGTTGTGCCAAGGAGTTGGTAACGCAGCGCTCGTCACCCGTTTCGTGAACGAGGGCTGTCAGCTCCCTGGGCGGTAGCGATGAATCCGAGTCGGCATTGGTGAGATGAAGAAAAGGCTTTATACACTATTTACAGGTATTTACACAACAAGATCGGCTCTGGGGCCGAAAGCTAACATAGCCATACGCGACTGTACTCGCGCAGCGACGGCCGGGGAGATTCCGCCGCGTCCGCACTGTCAGGGGGCGAACTGCTCCCGATGGACGCTCGTGACGAACTCACACTCGGAGTCTCGAACGGAAGCACTTGAGACTCCGTTGCCGAGAACCGTTGACGCTCAAAATGGTCCAATCCGACGGCAGCACTTTCGCAGGGCCAATGGGAGAGCTTGCTGCGCTCTCGCTTCAAATATGCCGCGGGGCGAGAAGGGGTTCACCGTCAGGGCCACGGCGCGCCGTGCTGTCTGGACGTTCAGCGCATGTTAAAACACGTCGCTTCTGTCCTTTTGGTACGGCTCGCCTCCAGTGCACTGTTGCTTTGCAGAGAAGTATCCAGAGTTTGTGAAGGAGGCGTTCGCCGAAGAAGTTTGGCGTCCGGCTGAATTTCTGGGCGGCCTTGGCCAGGCACAACAGCGTCCTCAGTTTTTTTTCTCTGCTATTTAGTATCAAAACACGCACCCCGTTGTTTTTCTACGGAAGTATAAACTACTCGGTGCTAGTGCAGGGTAATCTTTATAAGCAAGATATTGCTAAGAGTCTCAAGGTTAACCCATTGCCGCAGTATGTTCATGCAATCTTACAGCATTCCATAGTTGCCACACAATTAAAAATGATCTTCCAGAAAGCTGAAGGGGTACATACATGCATCCATACGTATGTACCGTCTTTGTCAAAAGAAACCAGGCTGCTTGTTCAGTTTCTCAGTCGTGTAGAAGTGAATTCGTACCACTTCTGAAGTGTTAAATCTGTGAAAAGTAAAGGAGAGCTCCTGTCCTCTCTTCTGGACAAGATGTGATCCTATCGGAATCCATGCTGGGTTTAGAATATAAACGGGAAGCAAACCATGCTGCCTTGTTACTTTTCGCAAAGGCGATACATACATACCATATATACAATGCCTACCGAGTTCATGTCGGGCGTAGGGGCAAAGATTAGCACGAAGACATGTACCCAACATACACAGTGTCATACTAAATACATTACCATATCATGCAATATCACAGCATGCCACACCACATTTATATACCACGCAATAACATAGTATAGGATACCAAAGTACCACAAAATACCTATACCATGCAATAGCATAGAATTACATAGCACATCATACCATACCGCACCATACCATGAAATAAAATTTCAAATCGTATAATACCAGACCACATCATATCATGCAAAAACATGGCATAGCACAGCATACGAAACAATAGCATACAATACTGTGCGGTACCGTGTCGTAATAAACCGATCGTAGTATACCGTATCCCATAACATATTGTTACGGACGACAAGGAAGAAGAAGCGGGAAGTGGCGCGGGAAGGAGCGCTCGCGCTAGGCCCGCGAACATTCATTAAACGTCATCTACCATCGCCATCGGTCATGTTCTGTCTCCTGTCTTCATCGGCTTGCCGCTTCGTAACAATATCGTACCATAGCATATCATACCATGAAATAACATAGGACAGCACTGCACACCCTACGTTACCCCATACCATACCATACCATACCATACCATACCATACCATACCATACCATACCATACCATACTACACCAAAACTATTGAAGTCAACATTGCTCCTCCTTGAAGATATCCCATCACTGAAGCGAATTAGCCGGCGCAGTTCTTACGGCTCAGCCGAAGCGTGTCAGCCAATGGAAGCGTACCTGGAAGCAGACCGATGCGACGATGCCGGCGGATAGCTGCGTCCCGAACAGGGCTTGCAGCAGTGACCAGACGATGGACGACGGCAGCAGTGACAGGAGCCAGAAGAAGGCGGACACGAGGAACACGACGAGCCGGCTCGGCTCGCCAGCCACCGTCAGCCAGAAGGCGGCCAGCGATGGTCCGAATGCGATCAGCGAGCAGCCCACGCACTCGACCACGGTCATGGCTCGATTATTTTGATGAGCCAAGTTCCCAAAAGAATGGACCTCCGCAGTTTGTTTTCTTCGGCAGAGGCGAATGAGACAAGACCAAGCGACCAGGCCGTCGGATTCTTTTCTTCTTCGTGTGATATGCACGCATATATACGTGCCGTGCTTGGAGATTTCTCTGCCTGTTTATCGTTCGATGTTCGGGTTGCCTTTCACTTTCTTGTTATCTGGCCGCAAAAGTTTGCAATGCTGACTCGTTTCATTTCAGTTTTTTTTTTTTAAATCTATGACACGCGAATCAAATGCATGAATAAATAAATAGCGGTGGTTTAGCGCGCAGAAGCAAAATTGAGCACTCCTTAAGCTAAGCGCTGCTTCATTTAGCTTTGGTTTGCCACGCCTTGCCATGATTAGCTAAGTATTTAATGGGTGCTTTAGGCTTTTATTAGGATGAAGGATGCCTTTTTAAGGCACTTACTGCAAATTTATCGGTGTAGATGAAGATGTAAACGACGACACCCGAAGCGCAGAGTTAAGGTGGCGCCACCATCCTTGGACACAGTCACAGGCCTGTTTTACCGCCATCCCAAGAGATTGTGGGATGGCGGTAAAAACAGACCTGTGACTGTGTCCAAGGATGATGACAAGCAGAGTAGCCTGTGATACCTTGCTGCGGACCCTGCGATCCAGCACCGCACCGTTCATCTGGCAGAAGAGGCCGCAACAAGCCTAGGGCCCTGCCAGCCTCTAGTCCGCGGGCGCACGACTCCCCGTCTTCCCCGGCACGCGTGCCGGGGGCGGGGAAGAGGACGCTCATTTCAGATGGAAATAAAAGCTGTGTAACCAACCAACCAACCGTCATGCAAAATTTTTTACAAGAGTCAAATCGTTTGTTTTGCTAAATATTTCAACATCACTTGTTCTACAATTCCAGTGTCACTTTCCCGTGTGTATTACGACTTTTCATTTTATAATTCATTTATTTCACCTTTTCTTTCCTTTCTTCTACCTCCCCAATCATATTCTTTTTTTTCCTTTTTTTATAACATGAAAGTATACTTTCTTTGCCACCCAATTCTTGGCCGATCCTCCTCTGTGGGTATGTGCCATATGTTATTTGGACAACAGCAACAACAAACAGCTACCCAATTCTTCGCCGATCCCCTTGTGTGTGCATGCTCCATCTGTTATTCGGTGAACAACAGCAACAAACTCAAACACATTTCAATCGAACGCATTTTCAGAACAAAACTACAAATGTTGCCTCTGCGGTGGAGCCCATGCTGCAAATTCTTCGTGAGTTATGCGTGAAGCAATAATAGAAATTAAAGAGACTCATACGGCTATACAGGCGTGTCAGTCCGTTCAAAAAGAAACAGGCGACCGATGTGGCGCAGTGGTACTGAATAAGGTGGTGGCATGGAAGCTGGGATGTGGCACCTGTCAAATTCGCCCGTATGCAGTTTACTACGATACATCACTCTAGCACAATCGGGAACCGAATCAGTTTTGGAGCGAACAAATTGAAGTGACGAAAGATAAAACAAAGACGTCGCAATGCCGCGGATTGTCAGCGTTCGCACGATATGTAATTTGCAATGTTTTTGATTGCGAAGGTTTGGCATATATTGTTAGTGATGTTCATGTCTCGCGTAAACGTTCAAGGCATGCATCGTGTGTTTGCTGCCTTTATCTGGAATTACAGTTGTGAGTAAACTAGTCTCATAAACCTGTATCCCAGAGTTCGAAAGGAGGCCTTGGGCTCTCTCACTTGTTTGCAAGGCACAATGTATCGCGCTTTTTCATCTTGCTTTATGAAAGGGATGAATTTCTTCTACTATTATTCAGGCAAGAATGTATAGCGCACTGCTGGAATTTATCTTATCTGCATCCAGTGTAATCAGTCGGAAAGTGACTGGGTATTATCGAAAAGTTGTGTCCTTTCGAATACTGCGCGCAGGTCTTTCATTGGAGTATATAGCCTCAGTACAAAGGAAGAAACTGGATGTAGACTCAATCAACATGAGACTGTGCACTGTGGAGGCCCAGCAGAGGATGCACTGAAACTAATGGAAAGCATGTCATTAATGGATGAGTGATAAATCTTTTATTTCCATCGGTTTTAGAGGTGATGGATTAGTGAGGTTTTGGCTGCCTCAGATGGCCATCATTTGTGTTCTGGTGACGATCTTTGTGGCCCACTCAGTGGCGCGGGCCTAGACGTCCGGGTCCGAGCAGTGCAGCACAGCCTCCAACTCCTCCAAATATGGAGCTGGCAGCAAATCGGCGTGTGGCGAATAAGACGCGCACCTCCATGTAATGTGGTTTAAAGTGGCGTCGATGCCACACTCTTTGCATTTGAGGGCAACCTGCTCTTTGAATATATACGATTATACTTTGGTGCAGAGGAAAAAACGGGTTTGTAGAAAACATTTCTCTTCCAGCTGCATACTAATACTTTCCTGTCGAGACATGGTTTGAGCAGAAGGAACCTTCGTACCGTGGAAGGCTAATTGCTTGTTGTGTAAAAAATCCGAAACAGTTGAACACGTCTTCATTGATTTGGGGAGGTTGCCTTTTGTCGGGACACCGGACAGCGTACTCAAAAAAAAAAAAGAAAAAAAAAACAAACTCCCCATAATCACGTACTAAAATTGATACCTCCCTGTTGAAAGTAATAAAAGTATACTGTTTTATATGCTTATGGTGTCCTGGGCCTTCACAGGTTGTGGATGACGGGAATGTCTGTTCGTCATACAGATGCGAATGTGTTCTGCACGTGATAACAGCATTGAAAGTGTTTAGTTAATCAAAGAAGTGTATCAAGCCTAAAGCGAACCCTCGATTGAGTGAGCATTCTTAATGACCTGGCACGAGTGAGGAAATTTAAATATAACCGCGTGTGTCGCTGATGCATTATACGTATTGATATTCATTTGTATGGTGTTGTCTAAGCAGGAATAGAGACAAAGAAACTGATGTGGCGCAGTAGAAGTAGATTCGAATCTCAGAAGTAGAAAGCTGCAATATGGTTTATGGATATATTGAAAAGAGCTTATCCAGTTCCCGAATGGCTTTAGAAGGTAGATCCTGAGTTGT
This sequence comes from Amblyomma maculatum, assembly GCF_055883805.1. Classification (NCBI taxonomy): domain Eukaryota; kingdom Metazoa; phylum Arthropoda; class Arachnida; order Ixodida; family Ixodidae; genus Amblyomma; species Amblyomma maculatum. The sequence continues at coordinate 58,428,280 of NC_139345.1, read as the reverse complement.
CCCTGAGTGAATTTTAATAGGACGAAGCCAGATGTGGCTGCCTGATTATAAAATACCAACATGCAATGTGATGATCGCAAATGTTATTTTGAGCTGTGTGAGTTGTGTCAAAGACAGGCAACAATGAAAGAAAGAAAAAAACTGAGGTGGCGCACTGATATAACGCAGTGGACAGCGGAGCTGATCTCGTTCCCCCAGCTTCGGCTCAAAATTCACTAGCGGCACGATTTTCTTTTTCGAGCTGTAGCTAGGTGGAGGCTTAAGGGCCACACCGGTGAAATCCAAGAATGCAGGTAATTGCGCTTCTGCGTAGAAAAAGTATTAGTAGCAAAGGGTCATAATGCACTCTCTGACCGCCCATGTACCATTATCATCGACATTACCATTTAACGTTAACATTTATTTAACATACATTCGGGTAGGTCGCCTGTGTTGAAACATAAAATCAAACAAAAGAGAGCACAGGCAAAATTTTTGAACCAAATAAAATGGAAATGTGTTGCTGTAAAAAGTACATAATCTAGATGAGGAAGTCCACATAGTGATTAGTTATTTGTTATGAACGACACAAATTGTATAGAACAATAAGAAACATCTCAGCGTGTGTGCTCCGGTTTGTTAGCCGCTAACCTGCCCGGGCCATAACCTGCCAGAGTGAAGACCATGGTTTTTCGCTCATTACACCGACGCCGACAATGACGGAGCCGTAGTTTCAGGATGACAGGATATTTAAATCTACTGCATTAAAAAACGTGTACCTTAGTTGTAATACGAATTGTAGATATAGAGGGGGAGGGGGGGGGGGATGAAGTGTTGGTGCCATAAAAATGTTTTGTACTTGCGGATAAAGGTGTCCGGGTGCAGCGAGCAGTCATATAGTGCATGGTTCTATGGCTTTTATAGGTGGCGGAGGCGTAAGGAGGAGTGAAGAACAGGTGCGGCAGGCGCGGATGATGAAAGCCATGTCCTGCTAAATAGAACTTTGTATAATGCTGCCGCTTTAAAGCAGGAGCCGTTGTGATCAGAATAAAGAAGTAGGAAAGCTCAAAGAGCACAAAGGCGACATTCAGTGGGTGCACTTGACTTTTATGTGTGGGTTCAGTGAAATTTCGGAATTACGTAACAATCGCTCTCCTAACCAGAGTTACCAAACGCTCCAAATGGCGTTCAAACTTTAGATCACTCTCAGTTGTTTTCGTTTCTTAGATTAGTACATGAGGCGCCTGCTTTCTCAACGGGTTTTTTGAGGACATTGTGGCTGGCAGACTGTATAATAAAACCATCTGTAGGCCTTCAGACAAGACAATCAGAGACAGAAATAATGGTCAAGTGATATATAGTAGACCTTCTGAGAAAATTGCAGCTGAGAACATTTCAGGCACAGCCTGCTTTCGTAGTATGTTGCCTTCTCACTCATGTTATTGACTACAAATAAGTGACAGTAATTTAAGAAGATGGTTACACTTCCAATGTCGAAAATATTTTTGTTTCAAATCAGGGTCAGAATGTGCTCCAACTAGGCTTCCCTTCGTCTTTTCAGTGAGCATCCACGCTGAATTCCAACCCCTGTGTATAGCCTATTTATCCCGTGGACCAGTATAAGGTTTAGGCGCACATTAAACACGGTAACAACAAATGGTTAAAATAACCAACAGCTATTCACGAGGGGCTATGAACCACGCCGTAAGAAGCGTGTTGGTCTTTACGCCTAGTTAACAGCGCCCTGACATTCTAGTGGAAATCAAGAAGAAATGGGCATGGGCGGGACATGTAGTGCGAAGAGAGGATAACCGATGGTCGCTTAGGGTAACAAACTGGATTCCAAGGGAAGGAAAGCGTAGCAGGGGGCGGCAGAAATTTAGGCGGGTGGATGAGGTTAAGAAGTTCAGAGGAATCAAGTGGATGCAGCTAGCACAGAACCGTGTTAATTGGAGAAATATGGGAGAGGCCTTCGCCCTGCAGTGGGTATAATCAGGCTGATGATGATGATGAATAGCGCCCTTAATTAACAAATCTGAGCATATAGAAACAGTCACTATATTTTAAACTTTGATGATGACGCTCATGGAAGGAATATTGATTTTTTTTTTATTGCTTCGCTTCGGGTCCTTGTAATTTATTTTCAGAACTTCTGAAAACAACAAAAGGCAACTCGACCCGTCTGTTTACTGTCACGAGCCGCTGGAGGAGATGCAGAAGCAGCAGAACCTTGACTGATCCACCCATCCCCCTCTGTGGGTATGTGTCATAAGGTATTTGGACAACAACAACAACAACAACAACAACAACAACAACAACAACAACAACAACAACAACAACAACAACAACAACAACAACAACAACAACAACAACAACAACAACAAGCAATCGATCCGCATGATTGGATAGGTACATGTTTCAAAAAGCCAAGAAGAAGAAGAAGAAGATGACGATGGCAGGAAAGAAGCAGGACGCTGCTCTCGCCTCCAAATCTTCCAGCAAGTCCCACAAAACGAACGTTCGTTCCATCGGGAGAAAGAGACACGAGCCCAGGACCGCGCTGCACGGGACCCACCAGGCGAAAAATGCGAGTGACAAACACGCGTTACCGGATGCTGATAAGGTGAGGTTCGCGAGAGCGATTCAGCTATGGACCTTCAGAAGGCTCTCTTGGGTATACTTCGGGGAAAACGTGTCAAGCGTACACTTCCACTCGCTGATATCAAAACCATGCACATGTTTTATCTCTGTGTACAATCCTAAAACAATATTACATCAGGTAGTACCAACCACACCGTACAATTCGAAGTGTTTGCAAACGCACTGAAGATGAACTGTTACCTTTCACGACCGACGAGTTTAGGGGCGGGAATAATTGTGTTACTAAACATGCTCGGTGGTTTAGTGTAAATATGCGTCGATATCGTGACATCCTGCACCCGCAATACTACTTGGAAATGGAAAAGAGATGGATAAACTTTGTCGATTATGTTGCTTTAAACATCGCTTTGTCTATTTCGGTAGCGATAGAAGGCCACGCACCACCAGAAAGCCAAGTCATCGGCCCATATATATGCAGCGAAGCCTACCGAAAAGCCGAATCAATCAGATCGCAGCTCAGTCTGGACAGAAAGGGGATAATTTCTATCATTTATAGACCTCACGCCGAAAAAAAACCTTTGTTTGACAGCATTGTCTAGTTTGATTTCGTAACAACGAACAATGATTTTTAAACGGTCGCAGTAAAAATATTATGGTTCCCTCAGTCGTTCACAAACATAACTTGCAGTGCGGGTGGTATATTGGCTTCTCGTAAATAAAACTGCCGGATTATTAACTAAAATATTAAGTGCGCATCAAAGGAAAGGCCGATTGAAAGCAGGCTCTCCTATAAAATTCGTATGGCTCATAGTAAGATGGGCAAGAAGTCCACCTGCACTGCGGAATAAATGAGTGATTAATGAGGAGCAAGTGGCGTCGCACCAGATCAGAGTAATCATGTAAAAATTGCATCGCATGAACATAAGGTAAGCGACGGACGTACAGTCTTAGTCAAAAATATACAGTACAAGGTTTTTGCTTCTAAGCCGCATAACGGGGCTCAGTACGCATCTGCACCGTTCGAGATCTAGTAGACGATAACTCTAGTCCCCATTCTTCTCTATGCTTACCTATATATTCCAGTATTGCTTCCAGGGGCTTAGTTAGAGTGCTTAGAAGCGAACCTCTTGGGCTGCATATTTTTGACAAAGGCTGTACGTGAACTTCGTGTCGGATTCCTGATCAGTAGGTATGTAGATGGCGATATAGAGTTCTATAACAGCAACGAGAAGGCGGCATTTATAGTAGTTAAGTTTAACAAGATGTGCAAATTGAATGTGGTACTGGTCTATGCGCCTACATCCAATTATGACAACCAGATAGTTTAAACTTCCCTCAATGGCCTTGGAACAGAAATGAGGAAAATAAAAACCTAGTATTCTGTACTGATGCGCACCTTCTTTACCATGATAGGCCAGATGTAGGCAAGAGACCAGGCAGTGGGCGACTATGGCGACTATGGCACAAGCTTCTGAACCTGAGGCTACAAAGCTGAAACAGGACTTGGAGCTGTGGCTTAACTCGACAACTTTGAACGCTAGAACTTTATCCAGTGAGGCTAGCCTAGCAATTCTGCTTGAGGAAGTACTAGGAATTTAGTGAGGCTAGGACAGTAACATCAGCAAGAGGGCAGTAGATATGGTAATTAAGTTTAGTGTGATGTACAAATTGAATGGGGTACTGGCTTATGCGTCGGCATCCGGTTATGGTGACCAGATAGTTTCAACATACTTCATCGACATTCAAATAGAAACGAGAAAAGCAAAAGAACAATACTCTGCACTGATGCGCGGCTTCTGTACTAAAGCAGGCCAGGTACAGGCAGGAGACCAGGCTGTGGGCGACTATGGCGCATGCTTTACGAATGGTATGACGGAGTAACCAGCGTAGCATCATGACGACGATGAAGTAACTGTGCACGAGCAACTGGGTAGTTTTGGCTCAGCTTTCTCGTTGTGGACACGAAAAGTGGTCACCCTAGGACATCCCTGTGTGAGATATATAAAGTTTTCAAGAATTGTTGACTCAGCAATATTTATTTATTGTTGACTAGGAAAAATGCTACTCGTGCCAGTGATGCGAATCTTTAATTTTTCGCAGGCGGAGACTCCTGCTGACCTTGAGCGTCTCGAGCAGGCCCTCGAGGACACTCTCGGCGGTGATGAAGCCTTCAAAACTGCGGCAGATCGTAGTCCATCAATTTCGAGAGTGAGTGAACCTTGTCTTTTAAATTAAACAAGGCTTATGAATGTCCTACTCTGCAGGCAATATCTAGCTTTCTTGCTGTAATTTGTGCATGGTTGCGAGAGGATATAAAGGACATGTAAATAGAAATGTCACTGAGATGTTGCTAATTCGAGGCTATAAACAGTACTTGGTAAAGGAAACTGCGGGAGTGTGCTAGGGGGAGTGAGAGTGGGGAGGACCATAATTTTTAATGGATTCACGAAAACTTCGAAGGGTTCAAAAAAGATCATTCAAAGCAACTTCGCACAAGTATTTGCGAGCTTGCGCAAGCTTTTACGACACCCTTCGTTGTAACTTCCGTCCAGTACAGAACGTCAGGAAAGGAAGTGCGGGGGGTTGTAGGTTCATCGTTTTTCACAGAACTCCATTGTGTATTGTGTAAGTGGTATCTACTTCGTGGTCACAAATATCTTGAAGTCTTCGTAAACTTAATATCGTTCTCAAAACTATACTCCAGATCGAAAAGCCAGTCGGCCAAGGGCGACTTAGCCCCAGCGCTGCAAGCGCAGTATCAAAGCAAAACAGCAAGCGGCTAACGGCAAAAGCACACCGCAAGCATTCTGATCCGGTAAGTGCCATTATTCCCCATTGTTCCAATGATGTTATTGCATCCTAAAGTGCAATTCTCTGCTTACAATTGCCTGAGCTTCTTGGGAAACTCATGAATGTGAAATAATTTACGCCTTGTCTAGTAGATATCTGTGAGATTTGAAAATTTTAATCACAGAAAGAGATGGTTTAATATTTTGCAGCGATCGAGTGCTGAGGAGCAACACAACTGCGCACGTTAATGAACTTGGCTTGGAGAAAATCCTTTTTTTTTTTTTAATTCAAGGGCTATCTCTCATTCATATTATTATGTGGTATCGGTAGGCACCAAACGAGAAGACAGGTGCATTGCACTGAAATCAACCTTTTTTTAGACTGACTTGTGCCCGCAAGAGAAGTAAGCCATTCGGCGGCAGCGATAGCAGCAAACGTGTTCGCTGGTCGTAGAACTGGGAACCAGTAATTTAAAGGCTTTGCAGAAACATATCGATGAAACCACGAACTGTGACTAACATAACCCGGAACATTGTAGAAGCACACGTGCGTGGCTGGAATCTTTCGAGATACATCTCCACGCATTTTCCGCGACGAAGGAAATGATAAAGCGGCGTTTCGCGACAACGAGCGTGAATAAAGAGTACATAATTGATTCGTACGATACAATCAGTGATTAGGTCGCATGCCAGCGGATGTTGCAAAAAATAAAAATAAAATAAACACACTTCAAATAGGGCTTAAAATCCTTCGCGCCAATATTCAATCGTTAGAAACCTGCGAAAGTGCTAAAAAAAAAGGAAGTTGATAGTTGCGCAATATGTGCATCGCGTTTGTCAGAGTTTTCTTCTTGCGCTTGTCTCTGACGGCTCTGAAAAACTGCACTGCGTGCCGTTTACCAAAACCTTAGGATCATGGCGCTCCCGCTACAAACTATTTGTCAGCAAGAACAAAATTATTTTCTTATTTCAACATGTGACCTAGATATGATGATGAAAAAAAGAAACCTGCAACTACGCCTCTAATACACGTATGCGCTTTATTTTCCTGCTCACATAGGCAAGGTCGAGCACCAGACTCGAGGCTTTGTGCAAGAAATCTTTTCAGAAATCTTGGACGCTTTTTTATTCAGTTGGCTTATCTATTTGGTCAACTTCGTTTGCCTTCGAGCCAGGGTTAGCGTAACTACTGCGTTTTGCTTAATAAATGCCGTACATAAGCCTACAACTAGAGAGCAAAGCTTTGGAGTACTCGCTAATCGTGCAAAACCACGAGTGGTGCAACTAATGTATATATAGCCTGTTCGTATCACGTGTCTAATCCAAACTTTGCGTTGAAAACAGCAGCAGTTCTGGGGAAGTCCGTGGTGTTTTGCTGAACGAACTATTTAAGACGCGTTCACTGATGACCCGAAAACGTACTGTGGCAGGGGCTGGATTTGTATATATACTCCAGAACCACGGAACGAAATATGAAACAAGGGGCTTAGGCGGGCATGGCATGGCGGCACAGGCACGTGGAAATGGTACACAGCGAGAGGCCATACAGACAGAGCTCTTGTTAGTCAGCGCACTGTCTCGGTTGCGCTCTGTTGCTCTGTGTCAGTACATTTACTCTATCCCTTGCCCCATTGGGTTGTGTTGTCAATATGGGACGCCAAATGGGGCTTAGGACATCACTTGAGAACGGGTGTATAGTACTTCGGTAGTGATAATGTCACCTAACGAGGTCACTAACTCGTGACCTCAGAATATTTTTATTAAAACCTTCTTTGAGAGATCGTCCACGTACGCAGGAAAGAAAGGTCCAGACCCGATATCCTCGAAACTCCTCACCCAAAAATGTCCCTGGAGAACAAATGGACGATTTGAGCAGACAACACCGGGAACACCTAACCACTGAGGTACGAGAAATTATGGAGACACTTAAGCTCCGCCTTTAGGAGTATGATACGACTGTGATAATGGCTATACCGCCTGCCAGCTCCCCTTGCGTACCCTCGTTCGCGTACCTGCACTTTGCTACTCGCTTATTCTCTTCGTGCATCTATTATCCCGTACACACTCATTGGCATGAATACGTAAGCCTCCACACTATGTGAAAGACCAATCGATATGTATATAAAGACCCGCTTTAACCTAGCCGTGTTAACGTACATTCTTTGTCAAAAGTGTAGAGTCTGCTTTTGAACTACTTCGTGCGGCGTGTAATGCATTTCCAGTGTTCTGAATATCTTAATGGTAAGAAGATTTCTTGCCCTACGCTCTCTAATGGGAATGACCTCCACTATTGCTAAATCAGCACAACTACACGGTGCAGAAGCAGACTCCATGGGCTCTGCACTTTTGACAAAGACTGTACCTGCGTGGCCTAAGAGTGACATGTCTGAGTCGAGATCCAACGGTCTCGCAAGGTTAGGTTTCCACCTCACACTCCAATCTCAAAGGAGAAGTGCAACATGACGAACACTATAAAAAAAAAAAGCGTGATTTGGCAGCGCATGCCAACTAGGTCATGACATATGGTCTCATTCATGACGTCCCACAACCCACCGCCGGCCAACCACTACCCGGCCATGTCACCTGCCAACTACCTCCTGCTAGAGGCGTGCCGATGATTTTTTATTCACAGCGCCGACGCCTGCACCCGATTTCTGCAGAACGACGCCTTATCGATGTAAAACAGTATAGTACAATAAGGAATCCGGGGGTGTGGCTGGAATGTGCAAGAGCCACGAGGAACGTTGGTAGACTGAGTAGCAGTAAGTGGTTATTTATTAGCAATAAAAACTGGAAAGAAAAAAATGTCTGCCAACCCCGTTATCTTCTATCTAATATCTGAAGCACCTGAACTAGTTAGGGCGGCGTAAATGCAGGGATAGTAAGAAGCGCTAGAGGAAGTCAAAGTGGTGAGAGACAGGTAGAAAGAACAAGTCGTCAAAATAAGATAAAAATGAGATATAGGCGGTAAAAAGGAAGACTGAGAAAATCGAATTTTTCGAAGAAGAAAAAAGTACGCTTTAGTGGCTTTAACTTACAGAATAATCTTGCGTCAACCGACGTCTTGCAAGGGTCGAAACAGTATGCTTGCATTGCTTATTTTAAACAGGCCTTTATCCACATAGTGTTCCCTGCTAAAGCATTGGTTATGTGCTGCAGCCGATCTCCAGCTCGTCTCTGTCTTCTATGCTGTCCTGCGTTCTCTGAGGCCGGTATGTTTTACTACACACTAAACTTCTCGCACTGCTTATGTCAGTTATATACTTACGTTCATGTTTAGCTCTGCCATGTGGCAAGATTGACGACATCATGACGGACTTCAATCATAGAGGTCTATTGGCGAACACCAGAACGGACTGCGGTTGAAACCATTATGAATGCAACTTAAGAAGTAGAGAAAACGCAGGGCATAGCTGACAAAAAAAAAAAAAAAAGATTTATATTCGTATTCATCTTCACTGCGTACTCTGTGCTTGCTGTAATATAGCTACTACTCGCTATGCATGTGATGGGAAAACTTTGAATAGCCTTTTATTGCAGCTCAACTTATAAGATTTCATGTTACATTTCGATGCATATAGAACAAGACTAGCAGCCACAAGCCATCGACGACGACTTCGAGCAGGACGGTGGCAAAATTGAAGAAGCTGAATCTTAAGCAAGGAGTCGATAAGGCAAGTGAAATGAAGCAGCTTTCTTTTCTGGACATTCAAATTATGCGATCATCTGCAGCGTGGATTGCAAATAACAGGTACTTTCGAGGCAACCCGAATCACTGAGCTTATGTGATATTTGCATGCTCAGTTTCTCTGTTCTTTTCCGTACAGCCTGCTGTTGCATATAAAGTAGTACATTTTCCTTGGATACGTACCTGCTGAATATATACCTGCAAAGCACTCATTTTCAGATTTTACTGCGCGTCGTTAGAGTACAGATTTTTATTCGTGCATGCATGTTTTTACAAAATTGGGGCTGAAAAGCAACATAACGCAAGCAGTAGCTGGTGTTTCAGTTAGAGCAGACCACCTTCATTTGTGACCGATTGCAGGCAGTCGCGGATGTGTCCGCACTTTTCGCTGGAAAGCAAAAAGGAAAAAATAAGCACCTCTGCGTCAGTTACTGAACTGTTCGCTTTTGTAATTAAGCTGCACCCAGTCGAAAAAAACTGCAGAACTGTGTCAAAAATACGACAAAATATCCTGTAGTTCTGTCCTAACCATAAGATTTTTCTGTAGTTCTGTAGTTTTTCTGCCGCATATTTTTGTTGTCTGTAGTTCTGTAGCACTTTCCTGTTGTAACTACAGAAATTTCTGATGTTACGACAGAATGTTTTGTTGTCACAACAGGTTTCCCGTCAAAAACTGCACAGACATTCTGTCGTAACATCAGAAAATTTGCTGTAGTTTTTTTCCGACTGGGCATCATTTATAATTGTCGAATTAAAGTAATATCATAATGGTAAGATGTAAAACACCTGGCCTCGCTTCCAAAGATGTTGGCGTAAAAATGACTGTTTTCAATACAGAGAGCACCTGAACGCAAACCGGGAGAGAGAAGCAGTAGTCCCGATCAACAGAAACCACTGCACAAGAAATATTTGCAAGGGAACACAACAGCTTCGAAGAGCCCGCATAATGAAGACATCGCTAAGGCAAGCGTCATATTCGTCTAACTCTTTCTCTACCCGGGAAAAAAAAAACGGCCTTATATTGTGGGTTTCGTTAAAATACTTTGTTCTAAGAAATATGAGTTCCGGCATTCTAAAAAAGATACATCGAAATGAAGCCAGCTGAAGATATCATTTATTAATATAAGCTCTATAGCGGTATTCATAGTGTCACATTTATTTGCGCAATCAAGATTTCTGTATAAAATTTGAACAAACAGTAGTTCCAAAGATACGCTAGTATAAAAGAAATAAACAGTTTAAGGAAACTTTAAAATATTCAAGATGTCTGCCTCTCCATCCGCAAATCTTTCTGAGAAAAAAAAAAAGCAACATATAATACAGTTTTTCATTTTGGAAGGAGTTACTCTGAGCGGAACAAGATGATTTAGTGGAAAGCGAGCACCGCGTATTGCAATGCGTCCTTTTCTGGGGTACCTTTTCACTTACAGGTCCCTCGAGAAGTGCGAAAGAAAAACCGGAAGATGCCGCCGAACTCCAAGGAGACAATAGCCGCCAAAGGAAGAAAAGTCGATGAGGAGCCGCAAACTGAACGCACGTCCAGCAAGGACGCCCATTCACCTTTGAGAACCAAGAACTTGGAAAGCATGCGAAATGCTATTTTTAAAATGTCTCATAGGCGGGGAGGGATAGATGGAATACTCACTCCTAAGGAAGGCGCCAGCACTCCAGGTGAGTACTGCGTTCATGTACGAAGGGTGTTCGTCCAGTGTGTATTTTCAAGGGGAAAGCCTTTCTAGCCTTGTGGTGAAAATTTCGTGTCCGCGAGATTCCGCGAGATGCGTCTGCCAGGCACATCTCGCAATAGGTTTTGACTTTATATAGGGTATATAAGTTGGTTCGCAATAAGCACGTCGCAAAAGGTATGACGTAGCCATCAGTACTTGCGTGCTGGCTAGTTGGTTAGATGACTCTGAAGACTCTGGCGCTGCATAGTTACGCACAACACAACACACACACACACACACACACACACACACACACACACACACACACACACACACACACACACACACACACACACACACACACACACACACACACACACACACACACACACACACACACACACACACACACACACACACACACACACACACACACACACACACACACACACACACACACACACACACACACACACACACACACACACACACACACACACACACACACACACACACACACACACACACACACACACACACACACACACACACACACACACACACACACACACACACACACACACACACACACACACACACACACACACACACACACACACACACACACACACACACACACACACACACACACACACACACACACACACACACACACACACACACACACACACACACACACACACACACACACACACACACACACACACACACACACACACACACACACACACACACACACACACACACACACACACACACACACACACACACACACACACACACACACACACACACACACACACACACACACACACACACACACACACACACACACACACACACACACACACACACACACACACACACACACACACACACACACACACACACACACACACACACACACACACACACACACACACACACACACACACACACACACACACACACACACACACACACACACACACACACACACACACACACACACACACACACACACACACACACACACACACACACACACACACACACACACAAGAGATTACAGTAAGACGTTCAGATCGATGATGCGCTCACTACCAACTGGCTGTTATTTGGGACACGAAGAAGAAGAAAGCATCACAAAAAGACGTAAGGGTACAATAAGAAGAAGAAAACAGAAGATTCAGGAAAAATGTGAAGAGAAAGTTTGAAGGAAAAATAAAACGAAAATAATGGCAAATTGCGTCTATCTTCTTGTATTGTCCGAACGAAGCAGTATCACTTCCTTCCGCTTGAGCGCCACGATGGCACTTCTTCAACCGAAATCATCTTAAATGCTTCGATAATCTTTCTTTTCAAAGTGTCTTTTGCGCAAGCCAGCACCTTAGTTTCGGTGAACCTTGCTACACAATGGTGACCCTTCGAGTCCTGTTGAGCGTCTTCCGTTCGACAACGAGACCAATGTCTTTTTGTGATGCTTTCTTCTTCGTATCCCAAATAACAGCCAGTTCGTAGTGAGCGCATCATCGGTGTGAACGTCTTGCTGTAATCTCTTGTGTGTGTGTTGTGTTTGTGTGTAACTATGCAGCGCCAGAGGTCTTCCATAATTTTTTCTTTTTGAGCAGTTAGGCTCAGTCACTATAAAAATCCCCACAGGGCCACGTGTAACTCAGATCGCTCACGCATATCAAGGAGAGCAGCCCTGAAATGCCGATGTCGCTGACGACGAGGTTAGAGACGAAATAAATTAAATTATAGCAAGAACACGAACACGCAAGATAGAAAAAAAAATGATGTAGGTAGACAGAAAACGTAGAAAAAACGTAGAAGAGAAAAAGAAAAAAAAAGGATTTCGCCATTAAGCTCTTAAGCGACTCCAGCTCAGAGCAATCGTGTAATTTTATTCTTCTCTACATAGCTTACGTTCTTCACATTCATTTCGTTTAGAGCGAGTCATCCAGTTGTCCAGATGTCTCGAACGTCGTCGTTGTATACTCAACCTCTCTTCGCACCCCTCTAATGTCTCCCTTGACAAAGCTTCCTGTCGTTTCCACCATTTAGCAACCCTGCAGTAGCCACAGGATTGGAGGAGGTCAGTTTACATCCCCATTCCAAAAAAAAAAAGGCAGTGCCAAAGATTGTTCCAACTACCGCACGATCGCGCTTATTTCGCATGCTAGCAAGGTGATGTTGAAAATCCTCCAAGGTAGGCTGCAGCAGTGTGTGGATCGGGAGCTTCCGGACGTGCAAGCTGGGTTTCGCAAGGGCAGAGGAACTAGAGACCAAACTGCCAACCTTCGCTGGGTCATGGAAAAATCAAGAGAGTTCCAGAAACCCATCTACTTCTGCTTTATTGATTATGCGAAAGCGTTTGACTGCGTAGATCACAGCAGATTGTGGCAAGCTCTCCAAGTGATTGGAGTTCCAATTCACCTCATCTGTCTCCTCAGGAACCTGTATGAAGGGCAAGAGGCCACAGTCAGAACTAGGCATGGTCTTACTGATTGGTTTCCGATTGAGAAAGGAGTGAGGCAAGGCTGCATACTGTCGCCCTGCCTATTTAACCTATATGCAGAGTGCATCATAAGGAAGGCCGGTCTGGACGAGTCTTCGGCTGGAGTGAAGATTGCTGGAAAACGTATCAACAACCTTAGATATGCGGATGATACCACTTTAATGGCAGAAAGTGAAGTGGAACTCAAGAGACTTCTGATGCGCGTACAAGAGGAGAGTGAGACGTTTGGGCTTAAACTGAACATTAGAAAGACAAAGATCATGGCGCCTTGCCCTATCAAGTCCTGGAGCATCAATGGACAAGAAGTGGAAGCTGTGACAGATTTTCTCTTCTTGGGCTCCAAGATTACCTCGGAAGGAGACTGCAGCCATGAAATTAGGAGACGCCTGCTTCTGGGAAAGAGAGCAATGGTTAGCCTTGACCGCCTAGTAAAGAGCAGAGACATTAGTCTGCCAACCAAGATCCGTATAACTCGTGCTATGGTCCTTCCAGTTGTGATGTATGGATGCGAGAGTTGGACTGTGAAAAATGCTGACCGCCGAAGAATTGACGCGTTTAAATTGTGGTGCTGGCGAAGACTCTTGAGAGTTCCTTGGACTGCCAGAAGATCAAATCAGTCGATATTGTGGACCATAAACCCTGACTGCTCATTGGAGGGTCAAATTCTAAAGTTAAAGCTCAGCTACTTTGGTCATCTGATGAGAAGAGAGGAGCCGCTGGAGAAAGATTTGATGTTGGGAAAGGTTGAGGGTCGCCGGAGAAGGGGTAGGCAGCGAACGCGATGGTTAGACGGCATCCTCGAGGCACTGCTGATGAAGTTATGTGATGTTAGGAAGATAGTGAGAGCGTGGCGTGACATGGTCCATAGGGTCACGAAGAGTCGGACACGACTGAACGACTGAACTGAACTGAGCTTATCGGTAGCAATTTAATCGTTACAACAATGCGATTGCGAAGCAGCAGCTATATGCAAGCAAGCAATTGGCAAGATGCTAACCCCGACGGACCTGGAAAGGCCACACCTTGCTGCATCTTAGGTTGAACGTGGTCGGTATCATCACGTCACAGTTGACATCACCACGGGGTCATGGTTACAACCTGAGAGTCAGTCCTATAAAATATACCGTGATGAATAAAGTGCTAAAGGTAAAGGTAAATGTTTAAGATCAAAGGTCAAAGGTCAGTGTGGATTGACAACAGATGATCATCACATTATACCAGATGAGTTAGGCTTATGCTAGGCATAGCGACGTTGTTGCTATCGCAACTAGGCGACACAAGATCCAATTATATTGCTCAGCTCAGTCTGCCGCATGATTTCTTTCACACTAAAATGGCAGAAATAACTCGGAGTATAGGAGGTGAAAATGTTTATTAAGCGATAACATTGTATGGGCAGTGTTCCTAGTCCTATAGGCTACTCGATTTGCCTGCTGTTCTTGCATCTGAGATGAAGTATTTCTGGCTCTTGAGGCATGAGCCCCAACAGAGGCCTAGACAGGGCTGCCGCTCCCCTGTCACTTTGATTTCCTCCGAAGGTTAACCAAAAAGTTAAAAAGCCCCCATATCATTTGAAATGAACCGGTCCTGTGCCAGCCACAGCAATCATATCCCCACAAACATTTTAATCCCACAAGCCCAGCTAACTTTCTGCCGTCGATGCTACGCTTGCCATCTGTTGAAATAAATTTATTCCAACCTATTGTCTTTAAGGGTAACAGACTTAAGTCTGTTACCCTTAAAGACAATAGGTTACGTTGGCTTCGCTTGACATATCCTGCCCATGCCCCTTTCTTTTACAGTTTTTGTCATCAATTGAACTCCCTCCGTTAACCTTAAATTTTTGACCCAATAAATGAGTAACAATAAGATAAAACTGTTGTGTTGCTTTCCTCTTCAGGGTACATAAAAAATGTCATTCCTGCTTTGGGTGTACCTGTCCAATACACTCCAAAACGATTCCTACAGTCGAAATTATTTCATTTTTTGTAGTCTAGATCTGCTTTCACTACTCGCCATAAGTAGATTCTATATTCCTTTACCTCTCCAGCGCTTCGTCATCTGTCGTAACCTGCCCTTATTATGTCATGTAGTTTCATAGAAGTCGTAAATATCTGAGCATGTCGATTAGCTAACGTGGAGAAATCACCGCTGGAGCCGACCTGCGACCTTTTCTTTTCTTTTTTTTTTTTTTTTGTCTAAGCAGTGGCAATATGGCCGGCCTTCAAGCTAGTAGTAGCTGAAATTCTCGGAACTTGGTGTGCCAAACACGTTTCACCTTTTGTTGCAGATAAAAGCAAGAACAAGAACCAGGTTCTGGACGACGACGACGACGACGACGACGAAGATGAGGTGCCTGAGCACATGTCGTTCCTTCTCGTGGCTGGAGGCGTCGTTGTGGCATTGGGCGTCCTCTTCCTTGGCGTCTGGACTTTCGGCGTCATCATCGGCAAGGCACTGCAAGCGTTGAACGGAACATTAACGTTCAAGAACCGACACTTCATCAGGGAACTGATGAAGGCCTGCACCTCTAAGGTTAGTACAATAGGGAAGGTGCAAGAACAAGAGGGAGACTCTTTTGGTAAGATCGGATAATATTGTCATGCGGCCGCACCTAACCAGAAATATGATTTTTGTGTATAATTTGCACAATGTCAAAGCGACGACTTATTTTGTACGACAACGCACGGTAGACTCGTCCCTGAAAGCAAGAGCGCGTATGGGCGCTCAGTAATAATATTTCAAATCAATCTCACTAAACGACCTTTATTTAACCATGTATTGAATTGGTGTAGGAATAAAGGTGCATTGGCGGTATGTTTGTGCGTGTGAATTCGTCGCGTTATGAGAGTCGACTGAACATGGCTTGATGGGCAGCCTTAGTTTGCAAGCCATGCGAATGTTCCACAAGGAGACGTCTAGAAAAGTCTCCTTGTCGAAACGTTGGCTTGGTTGGCGAACTGAAACTCCCCATCAACGCTTGGTAATTCTCTTTAATGCTGTGCAGACATCTTCTACCGCTCATTCTAATATGGCTGCATTGTGTCGTGTCTAAAAAATCAGCCAGACTCTTATAGGCTAAAGAAATTGGTCCGTCTTCGTCTTATCGCATATACTATTAAATTTACGGTCCTTGGCCCAGATTTAAGCGCAGGACAAAAACTAAATTGCCGCTGTTAGTTTCGAGCATCCTACAGAAGACACTAACGGAGGCTGTTAAAAGCTAATCGCGAATATTTTCAGCGACGTTGCTTCCGAATACAAATTTGAGGCATGAGGCAGGTACATGGGCCATGAATGTACGGAACTTTAGCTTTTCAAATGCTTCTTACCGAAGCGCGCAGCACGTTACTTTCATCGTTTCGTGATACGGCCTGTAATCGATTTTCAAACTCTTTGCCCGCAAGTTTACAAATCCATTTCCAGCGCTAATTTTCAATTTCACTAGAAAAATTCACTTTTTAAATTTTATGCTGTGTGTTGGGATCAGTCAATGTCGATGGTTTGGTATTCATTACTGGGTGCCCTATACATCGAAATAAATGGAAGGATGGTTCAAAGATTGTGCAGCTTCATTTGGACGTCAACAGCATTTCACTTAGTCCTTTACGTAATGCTTATTTACATCATGAGAGCAAATATCGAATAAGATTCGGACGTTATGTTTGCTTGAGACTTGATGTTGACACTGAATGTCCCCGGAAAGAAAGAGGCTGAAGGCGAAATGCAGACCTTCAGCAGCGGCTCTTAATTCTTCAAACAGTTTTTCGAAACAGAAAATGACACGGATGAAGAGACCAAGGGGCATACGCATCGCTTTAATGCATTTACTGTTGCAAACGCGCGAGCTTTTTGCATCACCCCAAGAATGTACGGCAAGCTGCGTAATATCTCCATATCGCCCAATGGCTGATGTATGAACCTGGGACCGTATTCCGAGTTTGCGTCTTTATCGAAGTATCGCTATCTCACGTGACCGCGAGTCATCTGATTGGTGGAAACCCCGGAATATGATGTGGCCACCTTTTCCGGTTCCGTATTGGCAACACCTGGTTCCGGTGTTTCGACCAATCAGGTGACTCGAGGTCACGTGAGATAGCGACACTTCGATAACGAAGCAAACTCGGAATACGGGCCCTGGAGTAGGTATGGGAAGTTATAAATGATGGAGATGCTGCCACCGGATACTAGGTTGGTGTGTGAACTTTGAAAATAGGTGTCGGAAAATATAGTCGATAAGGCAAAACCTAATGGGCATACGGACTGTAATATTCATTGTTAAGTCTGCAAGTTGATTAAAGCTTGACTGCTGCACCCAGGAATGCCGCGACGCCGTCTCTGCGCTTCACGACTCCGTACGTGTCCGTGGTGTCGATCCGTGCTCTGACTTCTACAACTTCGCGTGCGGCCTGTGGGACGTCCCGCAGCAGGGCCTCATCGGGGGCGGCAACCACTCGGGAACGTATCGTCACTGGCTGGAAGAGAACTATGTCGCCTCGGTCCACGCCATGATGCTACGCGTGCTCTCTGCCGCCGATAATCACAGCGATCATAGGGGCTACAATGCCTCTAGACAGGTACTCCTCAGCGAAGCGTCAAACACGGAGTGGCATTTCTTTGGGAGGATAGTGTGCATCAGCCTTCCGCGGATATGACATTCGGCGCTGCGGGCACTCGTCCTTCAATCACGTGCGCTGAACGTACATTCCCGGCCATAATAATACTGATAGAAACGATTGTCGCGCATATATTGTCTAGTGAATATTAGGAAGTACCTTATACGTACCTTAGCATGTGGAACAGGGGCATTTGTGTATGTACTAAAGTAACCATATTTTCTCACAGCATGCATGAGAAAAAGGTAAATACCAGAAGCGGGCTTTGCCATATTTTGGCCGCACCTTTGCCAGTATCGAAGGTGCATTCAAGCGTTCCTTTCACACTGAGAAGTGAAGAAATTTGAAATTTAGGAAATACAATGAACCCTTTGCAAATTAATCTGCAGTGTATCGTTATTTCTGTCTGAAAGAACAAATGAACGTTAAAATTTCAATTTAAATTCAAGAGGTCTAATTTCTATCGGTTGCATGCGTACCAATATAACCGGGGTTTCATGACCAGCAGCCGCCTAGGACTCACTAAAATGGTTTCCTTTCTCATAAATATCCTCAACAATCGAGCAATGCAACGGTGGAAGCTAACTGACTACATATTTCAGCGATATGCTTTGTGTTTATAGAACACGATATTAAAAACAAAACGCAGATGGTATAACTGCCTCTGCCTTTGGTTTACCTTGTGTCTAGACTGTGTTATTAGTTGTACGCCTACACCTAAGGAGACAAGGAGGCCAATGGTATTACCGCTTTAGATGTAACCCACTCATTGCTTTCTTCTTGATTTCGACTAGAGCATCTTCAACTCGTGTTTGCTTCTTAACCGATTCTGCTTTCATTTCTTTTAACGCTACGTCTATTATTTTTGTTTCCACAGCTCGCTGCGCTCTTCTGAATATAAGTTCAATCCTTTTTGGTTAGCTTCCACGTTAATTCCTCATGCACAATGCGTCAGCAGTGGTAAAATTCACCTGCGGTTTACTTTTGCTCTTGCGGAATGTCCTTAAAGTTTGGTATACACTTAAAGTGCCTGCCAAACGCACTCCACCCTAACATATCCTCCTTGTTTTTAGCTCTCGTGGTCTGAACTTGCTGCCACTATTAGCCCATAGGGTATGTAGTTCTTTCGAATGTGCGCTGCCTATCGCTAACCGTTGTTCAATTCCTAAACTATTAAACATTATTTTACAAATTTCACATTTTGTGTGCCCATGGCTTGCTATCTGGCTCTTGAATCACTCAGGGATTACGAGAAGACTTTGTACCGTAGTGGACCTGTGCAGATGATGATGGTGGTGGTGATGGTTGCTGTTATGGCGATGATGATGACCGTCTCAACAAACGGGTCTGATCACAGTTACGTTTCGTGTTTCGCCACCTTGAGTACTCGGAGGTCTGAAGTATTACTCATTTATTCCATTCATTTCTGAAATTACACTGTAAACATGCAGGCTGCCCGAGCCTACAACTCTTGCCTCACCTTCTTCACAAATGGGGCCACTCATGTGCATCTGGCTTCAATGTGGAAGGCTGCTGGAGTAGACCCTGCCGCCTGGATTCGAGCGGCGAACTTCTCGCAGCTCTTCGCCTATATAATTCAGACAGCCCTGGACAATCACCTCATGTCTGTTGTGCGCATTGACTATGATAAAACCGGTACAGTGCGTGTACATCCAGGCAAGCCCATCGAACAGAGCAGGTAAAAGAATTCGCTCTCACTTTAACTTTGCATTCGTTTTCTGCGTAAAATAATCCTGCTGTTTAGTTATAAAGAGGCGAGAGCAGGTTGTAAGCAAAACGAATATTTCTGTCTCTGCATCCTTATCGTGCCTACTTAATATATGAGCATGACTTGCGGGATAAGAGGAGCATTTTCATCGTTTTTAATAGTCCCTACAGGGCCTTATTTGGATGCCTGTCCCATTCGTAAATTTGCTTTTGGTGCCTAGGTAAAGAGACCTTTTTTTGGCCCGTTTATGGTTGGAAGGGGAGCTATACTCTTTCAATAGCTCCCTTCTGATTTCGACATCATAGGACCATACAGCCATCTCGTTCTCGGGCCCTTGGTAGAGAACACGTCTTCGTGTGCACCGTATTCGTGTTCACCTTATACCGACTTCAACAACGCCGAATAAATCGTCGAAGAGGCATGCTCATAGTAGAATGGACTCGTCATTTCTCTTGCTACACTGTGGATAGGGAAACTGGGTTTTGCCCAACATGCGGAAATCACGTTAGAGCATGATTTCAAAGTCCGTGAGCAGTGCCCACTTCGAGAAGGAACTCACGATTAACGGTGCTGACAGTTATAAAACGATGGCGTACCCTCCAATCCATCCATCCGGGTTTTCTTTCATGACAGAGAGAAGGCTTTCTTTTCACACAGTTTTCTTTTTACACATGCTAAGGACCAAACATTTATTAACGTTAAGAAACATGCCCCATTGGGTGCACCAATTAGAGAACTTCTGCAGATTACTGTTGAGCTTAATCTGGTCTACTGTGGAGTTAACTGTAGAGTTAAACTATTTGCAGTCATCTGCAAATAGTTTAACTTCGGGATCAGCTATATTCGTTAAGTCGTTTACATAAATCGAAAATAGGATAGGTCCCAGAACAGATTCTTGTGTGACACCAGATGAAAGCGGGAGTGAATCAGAGTACTCGCGGTCAACATTAGCATATTGAAATCTATCTTCTAAGTAGGCTTTAATAAGGTCAATACTCTTAGGATTTATTTCGGCAATATAAAGCTTTCTATGAGTTTAGTGTGCGGAAACCTATCAAAGGATTTGGCGAAATCTAGGAAAATAGATCCGTTTGT